>NC_133537.1:94080937-94382301 GCF_048544455.1 Silene latifolia | reverse complement strand
GCGTAGTAAACCGCATGTTGTTTAAAGCAACATGGCCCGGTTTATGCTAATGCATGCTTTGGTGCGTAGCCCTATGTCTAATTCGATGAGATTGAGCGAAAGCACACATCACGAGGAGTGACCCAAGGCCGTGAGTCACCCCCCCCCCCTTGTGCACGGTTTTCTAGGCCAAACGGCCATGTATTGCGTCGTGTGTATAGCTTTGTATTTAGATCGAGTTGTATCTTTAATTTGTTGTTGTGTCGGCATGAAATGCCTGGTTTGTAATAGGTAGATCCCAACGGCTCCCCCATTCCCCCTAAGCCTTGTTTGCTTTCGTTTGTATGTTGTTAGATCAATCAACCCACATGCTAAATTACAACTTTGACAAAGTTAGTTTAGTTGCATCTAAAACGACATAGAAATTGTTGTCACATGATAGGGTTTAAAACAACATTTGCATATCATACATCGTAGTAGCTATGACCTTGTTTGAAATCCGACACTTGACTTAGTAGAGGCCGTTATTGACGGGCGGGGTTGGGTGTCCTTATGGGCTTCGCAACACGTACCCTCACCCCTTACTCAAGATCTATGGTTTGTGGATCCGTCTAAATACCATTGGATTACGAGAGTCATTCAAATCGAGTGATATAGGGTACAAGTCTTTATCTTTAATCACTCGTAGTCGATTGGCTTTATGCTTTTCGATGAAAGGTGTAAAGTTGACTTGAACGGTTCCAAGTTCCCAAAAAACTTGGTGGCGACTCTAATTGGTCTTAATTCGATTCGAAAGAACCTCGAGTCGATTATGCACAGTGTGGATCCTGCGGACGCAGCCTTCCGAGGGCCTTGTCCACGATTTGGCGACTCCGCTGGGGAAAAGAGGACTAGTTACACTTTGTTTCTAGGGTCTTTTCCTCCGAGGTGAAACTTGAAAAGAAAGTGTTGGAAAGTAAAACATTACTCATAGTGCTACGATTCATGCATAAACCCTTAAGGACTTGCCCGGGCCGTCCCAAATTTCTTCGTGATGCGTGGGGGCGACGTCCCACTATGCTAGGAAGCTGCACATTGCTCGCTTCCACTTCACCTCGCGTGGTTCTTGATGGTGGGGACGATCTTCTAGGTACTCTACCTTAAGACACCTTGCTCTATAAGACCGCAAAAGGATGGAGGGCATAGACCTTCTTGTAGAAGACTTGCCGAGACTTAGAGATGTCTAGGAGCATACATCCTTATAACATGAGAATGACAATGTGCAATTTGCTTTCCCGAGTCTTTTTCGAAATTTCCCATGTCCTTTTCAAAACCGAACTTTTGAACAACTTACTTTCAAAATAGCATGGTTTTAAAAACGCGGAATGCTGCCCAAATAGGACTAGAATTTTCGGCCCAAAACAAGCTTTTATAGCCGGCATGCTGCCCATTTCAAATCTCATTTTTTCAAATCAATCATTCGTTTTTCAAAATCAATCCAAAATGCCTCTCAACCAAGCATGAAATGCGTCGAGTCGTGTCCGGGTCATGGCCGTGTTAGGCCGAGGGTGTTTCATTCTAAGAGTCTAGAACACGACCCTGTTGGGTCACCCAAGCTCACCTCTTGGGCTTTGAGTCATGTTGGTCGACCGTTTGTCTAGGATAGTCCACAGAAACGTCCAAGCTAGGCCATTATGGACATTTCATACGAACCCATGGGCTATGTTAGCCCAATCACGGGTTTAGTCACACCAAGTCCAGTTTAGAATCGAGTTATGACAGTTTGAGTCATGTCGTTTTGTCGAGTCTAAAATGAATCGAGGTCTAGATCCAACCGTGAGTCGAACCTCTGGTTAGTCAATCTCAAGTCGAGTCTTTGTTTGAGTCAAGTTGGGGTCATGTCCTTAAGTGTGCAGGGGCTCTTACTTTAAATATTGACTCAGTACGAGGTTTTCTTGTAGAAAGGCCGCCAAAAACCCGACGTCAAGCAATGGAAGATGTCTTGTTAACAAGCTCACGAGGCCGTGAACCTCATGATGACCCGAATGGATGCAATCGAATCTAAGTGGGTGAAGATTCCCTCCACCTCCTCGATCCGGAGAAACGGTTCAAGTTCATCGAAGACCGTTTGAAACTCTCCCAGGGGAAGAACATTCACTATGAGAATGCTAGGGCCTATGCCCCGGTGCAGGATAAGTTGCCCACGAACATGGTACTCACTGACATCCCAAAGTTTAAAGGCACAGAAGATCCAGTCCACCATGTTAAGGCCTATAAGGGGTACTTAGCACTAAAGGGAGTACCTGCTGACATGCTCTCTGAAATCTTTGCCCAATCTCTGGATGAACACCCGAAGGCGTGGTTTTACAATCTTGACCTTAAGAACTTCCCCACTTTCGAAGATATTACGGTGGAGTTCTGCAAGCACTATGCTGATAATGTCGAGATTCAAACCAACATAAGAACATTGGAGGTGATGACACAGAAAGACAAAGAAGGCTTTACTGAATTCCTTGCAAGATGGCGCGCTGAAAGCGTGAAATTAGCCAAGAAGCCTGACGAAGTTGAAATGGTAGATAAGTTCGTAAAGAATCTACGACCTATTTACCGCAATGCTCAAAAATACCGAATTTTTGCTCTTTCAAAGAATTGATAAGAATCGGGATAAAGGTAGAAGATGATGTCATAAGGGCGGAGGTGAAAAAGCCGAAAGGGTATCAAGGGGCCTCATCGTCTAAGGCCAAGGCCCCAGCAGCGACCCATATTGGTGAAGCCATCAATCTCTTAGAAGGGCAATCAAAGAAACCGCAGCGCCAAGCTCCTAGGGCATTCACCGATATTGGATGCACTTATACATACGCTCTCCAAAGGCTCATAGCCCAAGGAAAGCTGAAGCCTATTGGTCCAACTCCGGACCCTCCCGCTGATCAACAAGGTAAATGGTATAAACCAAATGCCTACTGTGCCTTTCATCAAGGGAAAGGCCATGATACTCTTGAAAGGTGCTATCGATGAAGCACGAAATCCAAGACATGATTGAGAACGGAACGCTCCCAATCCCAGCCATAAAACCCAATAACATCACCAATCCATTTGGCGACCACGCCAACTTTGTTTCTGTCGAAGACAATGTCGATTATTCCCATCTTATCCGCCCATGTCACTTGAAAGGGGTGTTTATCGGGAAAATATTTGTGGATTTCTCTGAATTCTTGCCAAACCCGAAGAATGAAATTCAAATCGGAAGTCTCGCTCTAGAATGTACTCCTCTCGTTAACGAAGTTAATGAAAGACAATTCGGTTCACCAACCTTTATCACTGGCGTAGATCCTCAGAGGACTACCTCAGGATGGAGGCAGACCATCAAAGGGATCAAGGACAAGGGCCGAGCATTTAAATTGACAACTGAACAAGGGAAAGCTCAAGACCATATTTGAAAATTATGAGTCGGAATCTGTTTTCTTATCTTAGTCGAGTCGAGTCTAGGACTTTCTTTTCTTGAATTTGAGTCGTTTGTTCCACGATGACCTAGGGTGTGTCCTAGGAATCGTTCCTTCGAGTCTGTTACGCTTTTATCATTCCAATAAAAAGTTGCAGTTTCATTTCCAAATATGTCTTTTTTCCAATCCTCAATCATTCTGAAAGCATGATAAAATGCACAACACACTCAAAGGAATCCCTGGGGTAGAAATATGTCCTGTTTTAAAATGTAAGGTACACTAGGATCCCGTGTTTGATTCCTTTACCTATTCCATGTCTGGTGGTAGAAAACCTCCATCTGAACCAATGTTTGTGACAAGCTTTTAGATGATTCTATGACAAACCCGGACTAGCTCCTTGTTTCCCCTATCGATGATGGAAGGCAAGCCTTTTCCCCAACAAAATCATCCCCTCTCGAAGAGAGAAGATATCAACCCGTTCTAACAAGGAATTGTTAGTTCTTACCCAATTTAGTTGGCGAAGCCCAGTTTTTAAGGTATATCCATTTGTGACTAAGGGAATGAATAGAAGACCATTTTCAAGAAGAGAAGAAAAAAAGATGAAAAAGAATGAAAAGATGAGAAAAAAAAAGGACGAAAAAAAAAGCAAAAGAAAAAAAATGAAAAAGATGAAAGAAAAAAGAAAAAAGAAAAAAAGATGTTGAAGTTATTGCGGAATGCTTTTTGGTTGAATGTCGAAGTTACGGAAGCCAGAATTCAAGTCAAGTACCCAAAGTTGAGGTTCAATGGGCGAAGCCCAAAAGCTTAAGTAGTAACCTCTTTACCCTCTAAGTCCTTCCTGAGACAGTTACAAAGGGATAGTCGGGAATTTTGAGAATTATTCCGCTTGTGTTGTTACACCCAGCCTTTAGGGTCCAGACATGGAAATTTGAACCCACATCTTTTTTCAACCCATTTGCACTCGTGGTTCATCAAACCCGAGACACCCATTCCAACCACATCAGCAGCCATAGCCCTTGGCCTTAGCACCACAAAACAAACCTTCAGAATGATGGTTAACCATTCCAACTTGTTATTACCAAGCTCCACATCCCAAAAGATCCAAGCCTTTTACACCTAACCCCAAACACGGGATTTAAACGGTACTTTACAGGCTAGAATGGGATATGACATGATACCTTAGGTGAAACCTTCGAGTGTGTACACACAATCAATATGCCAAGTTTATGCACCTTGATCGAACTACGTCGGATTTGATTTCGCTCCACGCGAATACGTAGGCAGTCCTTCAGAATAAGGGATTCAATCCACTCATCAACCAAGTTGTCACCTTGTCGGTTTTTTACGGGTCCTAACCAAGTCCAAATGAAGCCACCTTTGTTTGAGTCGGTCTTAGCACTCGATGTAGGCTAGGATAAGGATTTAGGTTCAGATGAGTAGTGTCAAGTCTCAGAATGAGCTTTATCGAACGGTTTAGGCAAAGATGCCGAGTCATATAGATATGAGTTTGTGTTGGGAACAGAAAATATGAAAAACCCGCTGAAAAGAAAGAAGGCGTGAAACAAAAAATAGTAAAAGTCCGCTAAAAAGAAAGAAGGCGGTGGCAAGAAATGATGAAACTCGCTGAAAAGAAAGGAGGCGAGGAGAAGAGTGACAGAATGTCCCCGACAAAAGTCATGTGTGATGTCTAAGTGTTCTCATAAAATCAGTCTGTGTTTAGTGTCTGGGCGAAGCCAACGTTGTCGCTCCGTGAGTTTAATCCACCTTGTCAATGCCAAGTGATCTTGATTCCCATGTGCCCTCGGGAGCACGCCCATGCCATATGATATCTCCGTCCCAAGTCGACGACCTTGCGATTCCCATTTGCCATTTTGGTGCGCCGGATTGGCCAATTTACTTTTCTACCCCCAACAAGTCAATATTTGAATTAAAACCCGTGCACACTTACGGTTTTATTTTCCTTTTTTGTTTTACGGTAGCGGGCTACGCCCACGTTGTTTACGAGTCATACGAAGTGTCTGAGTCGTATTTCATGCTCACCCATCAAGGTTCGATTTCAAAAAAATTTCAAAATTTCAAAATTCCAAAAACTTTTTGCGAATTATGATCCAAGTAGTGGAATCTTCTTGGGTCGATGACCCAATCTTTCGAAATTCAAAATTCAAAATTCAATTTTTGAAGGGCCGATGGCCCAACATTCCAAGTGATGTCAAATTCAAACTTCGGGTCGATGGCCCAATTATTCAAAATTTTCAAATTCAATTTTTGGGTCGATGACCCAATCTTTCAAATGATCCAATTTTAAGATCGATGATCCAAATGTGCTTATGTAATGATTATTGCTAGTACGTTTTTGTGTTTCAAATGCAGCAGGATATGCTTCAACTGGGGGGCTCTAAAGTCTTCGACTTTAGAGCCATTAAATCAGGGGCTCGGCCGTTGGCTTCAGAGACCATTATCAAGATGAATTGGATGACATCCACTCAGAATTCAATTCGATACAAGAGTATGAAATGGAAGAATTCCGTAGCTGAAAGCAAATGATAAAAGCGGCGGCAACCTCCTTGGAAAGTCCCGTCCCATTCGGACAAGTGCCAGCAGATGATAAATTTTGGGCAAGTGTCAGCAGATGATGAATTTAGGACAAATGCCAGCAGATGATAAACTTTGGGCATGTGTCGGCGATTCTTGGAACTACGACGCGGTTTGATTCCGTCAGAAACGGATACGTAGGCGCCTAAGGATAAGGCTCAACTCACCATATATGCAATTTATGGGTCGACGACCAACGACGATAATTTGATACAACGAAGCAAGAGAGTCAATCCTCAACGAAGTTTCGGTATGATCTCTTCTTATGGTCAAGCGAGCTTATATACGCAAGTCTAATGGACTATAAACGACCCGAGGAATCCTCAGGTCGAGAGGGACCTGGGGTATACTTTGACTTTCGCCTTGTCCAAGCCTCAGTCAAAGTGGGGGCTCTGTAGATACCCGTATCCGTCGATATTGGAATTTATAGAGAACCCGACAAACACCCGATGATGATAGGACACATGTATTCTTTAGTTGTCATTGTCCTTATTTGGAGCTCGTTTTACGATGTAGAATGGGCGTCGTCGATGAAGTATTTTATTAATTTAAATGATATTTAAATTAATGTTTTTTTAAGTGAGTTCATTTTATTAATTTAAATGATATTTAAATTATGGCTTTTTTTAGGTGAATTCAATTTATTTTATTTTATTTTGAATTTATTTTCCCAAGTTTATTTTATTGAAAATAAAATAAATATTTGATTTGAAAAATCATTTTATGAGTCATTTATTTTAATGGGTTAATTGATTTGAAAAATCGATTTTAAAAGCGAAGAAAACTCGTTTTTAAACATGTTTTTGAGCTCGTTTTTAGCTCGGTTTTTGAGCCCGTTTCCTTTACGAATTGGCACGAATCTCGAGTACACTAACCAACCCAAGCCTCTACCCATCCACCCTTGTTCGAACCCCCTAACCACGGCCCAAATTCTCGTCCAAAACAGGCCCCAAACAGCCCGCACTAAACCGAGCAGCCCCCTGTTTTGGCAGCTCAATCCCGAGCCCAAAACCCGCTCCAAACACTACCAAGACCCGTACCCATTAACCCTAACCCATACCCTAGTATCCTACCCATATTATCCTAGCTTAATCACCAAGAAAACTCCCCTCAAACCCTCACAAAAGCTGCTGGACAGCAGCCATACGGGATGAAGCCCGATTGCCTCTCCCTCCCTTTTACCCTACTTTAACTCCTTATAAAGACCACCCCTTCACCATACATTCATTCCTCTAAGTTCTCCATACATCCAACCATCACCCTCAAGCTTTAAACCTCAGAAACAAACCCTAATTGTCTCCCAAAAACCCTAAACAAAACCGACACACAAACTGAACTGTTTGTGTGTCCTCCTCGAAAATCAACTCGTTCCTCCATCAAACCTCCATCAAAACTCGATTTTCTTGTTCCTAATTAACCACATAACATCCATATACACATTAGACAAAGATTTACGAGCCAAATTGCCCTTGAGAGTACACGAAATCCCTCGAAAAACAGAGTGTTATACACTCTGTTTTCGCGGTTTATTCTTGTCTGTCCAGTTCTGTTTGTGCTCGTTTTTCGTGCCCAATAACCCAAAACGAGCAGGGGTTGCTTTAAGATTCCTGTTCTCCTCTCTTTCTAGTTTTCAAAACATCTTTCAAATCGAATTTTCGTCGTGAAACGAGGGAGATATCATCGTTTGAAAATCGCTGTCCAGAAAGTTTCAAAAACGCGTGTTTGCTTTGCTCTTCGTCGACGACGGCCTCTCGAGATAAAATCTACCATCGATTACGACCCAAGACGGTGTCAACGATACATGTAGGTTGAGGGTGCATCAAATCCTCTTCTTTTCCCTTTTATTTCGTTTTGTTTTATGTTTTTTTTTATTGTCTTGTTTTCGTTTGTTTTTTCGTTTTGTTTATCGTTTGTTCTAATTAATTATGAAACTAGTTAGTCCGAGTATGAGTTAAAGTACCACCATGAACACCCGCGTTGACTTGAGATGGGAAAATAAACCGCTACTTCAGTCGGTCGTACACCCCCGTCTCATTTACATATGCTCGTGTTCAAGGTAGGGCATAAATAAAACGATTGTCTAACTTCGCTCTTCGCTTTTGACCCCCTTATTGTTTCGGCCAAATCGACATACCCTAGGACCCGTTGTATGTTAGTTTAACCTCTGATTGTTGACCTATGACGTATTTAGATGACATTAAATTAATTTAATAACCTAATTAGACACATTAGGGTACATTGACATAGCTTTAAAAATCAACTAACAATTCTGTAAATAATTGAACGCATCTTTCTCATCACTTGATTTCTCGCTAGCATAGGAGTGCGTGATTAGCACCTTCCTATTAACACTCGACGAGTAAGCATTAATCTTATGATATCTGACCTAATTGGACCCTTTAGGCCGTGTAGAATAACATACTCGCGCGTTTCTTCTCAATCGATCAATTTGTTTTATAACTTGTTTTCTAACTCGTTTTCTAATCCGTTTTGCAATCATTCGATCTAACTAATGAACCTAACTTAGGAACTAGGTTGGCCTTGTCTTGGCCTAGGGTAGCCGTGTCTGTGGCCGTGGCTTAGGGCCGTGGGGTTGGTCATGCTTCTCTCTGTCTCGTTTGTTTTATATCTTTTGTTCTTTGTCGTTTGATAGCTTGTAATTTGTCGTTTATTTGTCGGGTTGTAATCTTTCGAGTTAGTTTTCTTTTTTATGAGTCAAAACCTCTTCAAAAAACCTTAGTCTTATTTGGTTAGACGGTTGTTCCCCAATGCTTGTAGGAGCGTAGTAAACCGCATGTTGTTTAAAGCAACATGGCCCGGTTTATGCTAATGCATGCTTTGGTGCGTAGCCCTATGTCTAATTCGATGAGATTGAGCGAAAGCACACATCACGAGGAGTGACCCAAGGCCGTGAGTCACCCCCCCCCCCTTGTGCACGGTTTTCTAGGCCAAACGGCCATGTATTGCGTCGTGTGTATAGCTTTGTATTTAGATCGAGTTGTATCTTTAATTTGTTGTTGTGTCGGCATGAAATGCCTGGTTTGTAATAGGTAGATCCCAACGGCTCCCCCATTCCCCCTAAGCCTTGTTTGCTTTCGTTTGTATGTTGTTAGATCAATCAACCCACATGCTAAATTACAACTTTGACAAAGTTAGTTTAGTTGCATCTAAAACGACATAGAAATTGTTGTCACATGATAGGGTTTAAAACAACGTTTGCATATCATACATCGTAGTAGCTATGACCTTGTTTGAAATCCGACACTTGACTTAGTAGAGGCCGTTATTGACGGGCGGGGTTGGGTGTCCTTATGGGCTTCGCAACACGTACCCTCACCCCTTACTCAAGATCTATGGTTTGTGGATCCGTCTAAATACCATTGGATTACGAGAGTCATTCAAATCGAGTGATATAGGGTACAAGTCTTTATCTTTAATCACTCGTAGTCGATTGGCTTTATGCTTTTCGATGAAAGGTGTAAAGTTGACTTGAACGGTTCCAAGTTCCCAAAAAACTTGGTGGCGACTCTAATTGGTCTTAATTCGATTCGAAAGAACCTCGAGTCGATTAGACTACTTGCTCAATTAATAAAGTTACGAGCGCATTTTCCAGATACGCCTATCAAGAATATTCGTCTTGATAATGCTGGTGAATTTACTTCTCAGACTTTTAATGACGATTGCATGTCGATTGGAATAAATATTGAACATCCCGTAGCTCATGTTCATACACAAAACGGTCTAGCTGAATATTTAATCAAACGACTTCAACTAATTGCTAGACCATTACTTATGAGGTGTAAACTCCCAATTTCTGCTTGGGGACATGCTATATTACATGCAGAATCACTTATTTGCATCAGGCCAACGAGTTATCATAAATTCTCCCCATCTCAATTGGTTCACGGTCAGGAACCAAATATTTCCCATCTTAGAGTTTCTGGTTGTGCGGTTTATGTCCCAATTGCTCCACCACAACGCACAAAGATGGGCCCCCAAAGAAGGTTGAGAATATATGTTGGATTTGAATCTCCGTCAATAATCAAATATCTTGAACCAACCACAGGGGATTTATTTAGGGCCCGTTTTGTAGATTGTCATTTTGATGAGTCGGTTTTTCCATGTTTAGGGGGAGACGACAAACAGTTGGAAAAGGAAATTAAATGGAATGAATTATCATTATCTCATCTTGATCCTCGTACCAAACAATGTGAATTTGAAGTTTAAAAGATAATTCATTTACAAAGCTTAGCTAATCAATTGCCAGATGCTTTTACTGACCCAAAGAGGGTGACTAAGTCACATATTCCAGCTGTAAATGCTCCGTCCAAAATTAAGATCCCAGAAGGACAAACTAGAATTGGTAATGAGTCTAATGCACGCAGAAGCGTGGCAGACTTATTGGTTCGAAGGTAAAAGTCCTCGAAAAAGAAAAGGGGCAAAGAGTGAAGATGGCCCGATGGAAGATGAAGTAAATTTACAAAAGTCTCATGAAGAGAATTTGGACATGATTGAAAATTTAGTTCCAGAAGAAACTCAGGTCCCTGAAAATGAAGAGGTCTCAATAAATTATATCATGTCTGGTATCACTTGGAACCGAAATCAAGTAGACGTCGATGATATTTTTGCATGCAATGTTGCGTTAAATGTTATGAAAAATGAAGAGGATCACAAACCTAAGTCAATTGAACAATGTAGACAAAGAGATGATTGGCCAAAATGGAAGGATTGACGTCGATGATATTTTTGCATGCAATGTTGCGTTAAATGTTATGAAAAATGAAGAGGATCACGAACCTAAGTCAATGGAACAATGTAGACAAAGAGATGATTGACCAAAATGGAAGGACGCAATTGAATCAGAACTAAAATCTCTTGAAAAGAGAGAAGTATTTGGACTGGTAGTTTGTACACCTCAAGGTGTAAAGCCAGTGGGATACAAATGGGTTTTTGTACGGAAAAGAAATGAATCTGGTGAAATTGTGAGATATACAGCTCGATTAGTTGCACAAGGATTCTCACAAAGACCTGGTATTGATTATGAAGAGACTTATTCTCCCGTGGTGGATACAACTACATTTAGATATTTAATTAGTCTGGCAATAAGAGAGGGACTTGACTTACGTCTCATGGATGTAGTTACAGCTTATTTGTATGGCCCACTTGAAAATGATATTTACATGAAACTCCCAGAAGCAGAAAATTCGGGCTCCCGAGAACATTATTCCATCAAATTGAATCGATCCTTGTATGGGCTAAAGCAATCTGGACGCATGTGTTATAATCGTCTAAGTGAATACCTATTAAGTAAAGGCTATAAAAATGATCCTATTAGCCTATGTATTTTCATATAAAAATCGATCAGGATTTGTCATAATCGCAGTATATGTTGACGATTTAAATATTATTGGGACTCCACAAGAGATCTCTCTAACAGTAGAATGCTTAAAGAAAGAATTCGAAATGAAAGATCTTGGTAAAACAAAATTTTGTTTGAGATTACAAATTGAACATTTGAATGATGGAATTCTTGTGCATCAAACAACATACACCGAGAAAGTGCTAAACAAGTTTGACATGGATAAGGCACACCTATTTAGCAGCCCAATGATTGTGAGGTCAATTGATGCAGATAAGGACCCTTTCCGTCCTCGTGATAATAATGAGGAAATTCTTGGTCCTGAAGTACCATATCTAAGTGCAATTGGAGCATTGATGTATCTTGCTAGTCATTGTGGACATAGCCACCTACGCGCTAGGCCAATATGGGGATGCATAGCAGTCTTCTGAAAGCCACGCTCGGCGGCGTAAGAATGCTTTCGACCGGATCATTTTTGATCGGTCGGTTTCGTCTCGGTAAAGGTCTCGAAATGATGCAGAGATGTTCAGAGTTGCCACCAAGCATTTGTGGGATTCTTGGAACCTGTTCGAATCCACTTTATACCTAGGTCAATTAAGGAAAAAAGCGGTGTTTGACATAGGTACTAAAGATAAGGACTCGTCCCCCTTTTAGCATTCTATGCCTAAAATGACTCTCGTACGCCTTGGATAAGGTCATCCACTATCCAAAGGTTCTAAGTAAGGGGTGAGGGTACGTATTGGAAAGCCCTTTAATCGGACACCCAATCCTTCCCGCGTTAGCGGCCTCTACTAATCGATCGTGGTTGTTTAAATGTAAAAGTTGATAAAACAGTTTAAATGCATGAATGCACATCCAAAAGTCTTAACCTAACATGTGAAAATTCGCTAAGTCGGTTTGTTTATACATGTACCAAAAAATTGGTGTCAAAGTTGGATTTAGATTGATTTGTATGTGAAAATGGAAATTAGACATCCATTTACCAAATTCGGGTTATGATGCTTAATACGATCCATTTATTTGAAAAGGTGTGTTTAAAAGATAAAGTATAAAATGCAAACTCGTCAATCTGATCCGTCACGTATTCGGATTAACCGTAATCGGGATCGTTTTAGACAAGTACCAAAATGAGACAGAATAGTGCCAGGCAGCCTTATTAGGGCGCGAGCCTATTGGCGAAGGAAGGGGCTCTGCCCAGGTTTTGAAAGATGGAAATAGGAAGCCTCTTGGGGCGCGAGCCATAGGACGAACCAAGGGGTGCTTCCTGGTTGTCTAAAAGGTTGTTTAAAACCATATTTATGTTTAAATGACTTGGAAGTATGGTTTGCATAACTCGGAATAATTACTATTATGTTAGTAATATTCGTTGTCGGATTTGCAAGTTTGAAAAGCATGGTTTACAAATAAAAATGTAAAATATGTGTTCTTAACCATTTTATCACCGTATTCGAATTAAATCGACATGGTATTTATTTTAATCAAGGGTGATATCCATCATGGTCAAGATTAAGATGAAAATAAAATAAAATAAAGAGAAAGGAAAATTTTTGATTTGAACTAATTATGTTAAGTTCATTTATTTGTAATTAGTCAAGTTTGTCATCGTACTCGGATTAAACCGACATGGTATCAAGAACCAAGGATGATTATGAATTATGACAAATATGTTTGCAAATGTAAATAAATGAGAAAGATGCTAAGTAAAACAAAAGGGGGTCAAAATACCCTTTAATTTGTAATTAACCAATAATATCACCGAGTCACGAAATAGGCCGTCATGGTATAAAGAACCAAGGATGATTTTTGTAATGGTCAAAATATGTTTATCATAAAAATGAATTAAAATAGTAAATAAAAGAAAAGAATTTCCTTTAAAATGTAATTAACTAATTAATATCACCGAGTCACGGATTAAACCGTCATGGTATATGGAACCAAGGGTGATTATGATTTATGGTTAAAAAGTTTGTCATAAAAATGATTTGGAACATTTGAAATGGTAAAAAGCGATTGCAAATAAGAAATGAAATAAAGAGGAAAGACGAGAACAAACACGGCCGGATTAAGGCCTGAGAGGGCATAGAGGCGCGAGCCTCCCTGCTATACAAGCAGCCCCTGTCTCAGGCCAAAATCCAGTTTTGGCTCGTCTAACCTATATTTGAATCGTGTTATGCATTGTTCATGCATATAAACTCATAAAAACAGTAAAGATGTAAAATAAATGAGTTTTTTACACCCTCAAACTTACGTTTATTGATGTTTGCGACGTAGACGACTTTAGAGACGGTGTTCTCGTAGCGACTACTCACGATCAAAGAAGTTTAAAAGAGTGCCTTAAAAAAGGATTTTGTTTTGAAAATGTGTTAAAAATATGTTAATTAAAACATGTTGATTGATGAATTGAGTTGGTCGAATGGGTCGGTCGAATGCACGGCGACGGTACCAAATAAAATGTGTAAGGCTTGTGTTTACGATCAGTAGGTCGTAAACACGTGTCGATTTTGTGACTTAGGAAGTCGGGTCTAGAAGTTTAAGGGAGAAGGAGGGAGCGGAGTCTCGTGTGAGTATCGTGGTATTTGATGGTGGGTATTTATAGAGAATTGTTGGATGGTAGGTCGGTTGAGTTTGCTTAGAGGCTAAGCTGACACCCAATTGAGGTGTGAGCACGCCTGCTATGGAAGAGGGTGTCCTGCCCTTTTCAATTTGGACGTGGCCAATTCTCCATCCATTTTTTGGTTGGTTTGATTTATGGTAATCAAATAGGATGTCGTGTAATAATATGGGCATCTAATAAGATGATTTTGGGTGTTACTTGAGGTAGGTGTTTTGTTTGCTTGACTCAGGTTTGACCCGTGTGAATCGGGCATTGAATTTCGAGTCGGTTTTTGGCTCGGTGTCGGTTTTGACTCTAATTAGGGTCATTTTAATGCAAATGGTATGATGAAGATATTCATGGCATTATTTTTGACATTCGAGATTTGGGTTGACTCGGGTTGACTCAGGTTGACTCGAGTTGCGGGTTTCTGAGTCGGTTTTGGGTCCGAAGACGGTTTTAACTCTAAATAGTGTTATTTTAATGCAAATAAAGTTACAAAACCATTTTTGAAAATCATTTTCCATATCCGAGTAGTGCATTAAACCGTCTCATGTATAGCCAATCCACGCACGCATATCGAAAACACGTTGTAGCCCGATCATTATCGGGTGGTTTTTTGGAAGGTGCAGATACTGGGTATCTACAGAGCCCCCACTTTGACTGAGGCTTGGACGGGGCGAAAGTCAAAGTATGGCCTCTAGGTCAATCGAAGATTACAACCTGAAGACCATTGCGACGTCAAGACGAATCAAAAGGGTTTGAGCCAAGGACCTGCCGTCGGGAAGGACGACGTCGAGGCGACTCGGGGATTCGAGTCAAGGACCTGCCATCGGGATCAGTTTAGATTCTGTGGACTTCCGATTCGGGTCATTTAAAGTCCATTAGACTACGTATAAAGGCTCACCAGCCATAAGAAGGAATCATACCTGAGGCATCTTCGGGATATGTCCTTGGATCTTTTGCGAGCAAAGGCTCGCTAGCCGTGTTGAAGGTGCGTTTTAAGGCTCGCCAGCCATATTGAAGGCGTCATACCTGAGGCATCTTCAGGACATGTCCTTAAATTGCTTCTTGTGTGCGTGCAAAGGCTCGCCAACTATGTTGAAGGTACGTTTTAAGGCTCGCCAGCCATGTTGATGGTGCGTAGTGAGACTCGCCAGCCATGTTGAATGTCAAATGATCGACCGTAGGAAATAGCCTGAAACATCGGGCTTATTTCAAGATATTGTCTGGTAATGACTTCCAACCAGGTTGACGTTGATAGGTTTGGCTAGGGAGCAACGAACTCCAACTTGATGGGGGTCCTAAATGAACTATGTGGGGATAAATCATATAAGCAAAGCTCTATGGAATACCATTTAGGGAGAGCGTTGTGTCGGGATCATGAATGATGTTGTGAGGATCTTTGAAAGACCTATGTGACATCCATTTGAAAATAGGCACTCGCTGCGGAGTTAGAAACTTCTCAGGACTTACCGGGGATATGAGTTGTTGCTCGTTGGAAGGTAGCGTATGCCGTGTAATTGATGCCGTTGAAGCCCTTGGACTTGACGGGTCGCCTTTTATTGGGAAGAATCCAGTACTCAGTTAGAGTGGATTTGTCTTCTCAAGATTACCTGCATGGTTAGCGACCACACAAATCCGCAGTCGCCTAGACAAGCACGTTGAATGCAAGCATATAAGCACGTAAGTACATAAGCATGTGGGCAATTAGCATATAGGCAACTAGCATGTAATATCTCACGCGAGGGGAGATAGAAGTTATGAATGTTGTGAAGCTTAAAAGCTGCTAAGAGTTGGAATTTGTTGCTCGTAGATTCGTGATTTGACATATCTGAGACACGTGACCGTTGTGACATCGACTCACACATACGCATACTACCAGACTGACAGACAGGTGGTCGTGAACGTGATGTAGACTTAGTGTTGACACGACACGGGGTGACTCTGACAGAATTTGCTTATGTGTGTGCAACTCCTTAGCCAAAAAAGGGTGACAACTTGTATCAAATCCCTGAGGTAGAAGGTCCGCTCGGCTGGGGAACATGAATTGATTACCACCTCCAGACATCTTTGCCTTCGTTTGCTTGTTTGAGATCCCTTCTTGAGTTTTGATGATTCGGAGAGCGAAACCAAGACCTTGCCATCGTCCAAATCGAGCACTAGACTATGGGCGGTTTATTTTGGACTGTAGTTGAGTCTCAAAATATGTTTGAGGATAAGGACGGGTGACGTCTTGAAAAAGAAGCCCCCAGAGTGAGAAGGTGGGAATTTGACAAAACAAGGAATGGACGACGTCTTAAGGAAGAAGCCCCCAGTAAAGAGGTATAAGATTAATTTTTGTAGCTGGGTGGGCTGCTTTTGAAGATTGATGTTGATGGTTGAGATTGAAACGGGTGTGGGATTGTGTCCTTGTTTGGGGACTGCGTACGTATTCGCGTGCTTGCGAAATCAAACCAGGTCGTAGTTCTGAGCTGGTTATTGAGGATTGCAAATTGGAAATGTTGTAAAAGGAGTATGCAGTTGTGCTCTTGTAATAGGACTGCCTACGTATTCGCGTGTTTGCGAAATTAAACGAGATCGTAGTTCTGCGCGTGTGTGCAATGGGTTGC
Source organism: Silene latifolia (assembly GCF_048544455.1). Lineage (NCBI taxonomy): Eukaryota > Viridiplantae > Streptophyta > Magnoliopsida > Caryophyllales > Caryophyllaceae > Silene > Silene latifolia. Next base: position 94,365,747 of record NC_133537.1, on the reverse strand, counting down.
AAATTGAAGGTTTGAAAATTGAATGTGTGTAGGGGTGTGGTTGTGTCCTAGTAATAGGACTGCCTACGTATTCGCGTGTGTGCGAAATCAAACCAGATCGTAGTTCTGAATGTGTGTTGATAATTGATTTTGAGGTGTATGGTTGTGTCGATGAAGGACTGCCTTTGTATTCACGTGATGTGAAATCAAATCAGATCGTAGTTCTGAGTGTGTATTGATAATTAATTTTGAGGTGTATGATTGTGTCCTTGAAGGACTGCCTACGTATTCACGTGATGTGAAATCAAACGAGATCGTAGTTATGAGTGTGTGTGCCTATACGAGTTGTTAGGACCTTAAAGTATGAGGGTCACGACGGTAAATTCCGTTTGGTGACTCGAAAATTGATTTGAGAGAATTCCTCCTTCATCATGAATCGAAGAGGTGTAATTTGTGAAAATGTTCCTTATCATGTGAGCACACTAAAAAGTAGACCCTAAGGGTAGATTAGGTATGTCCCGTTCTCGGTAGCAAAGCATTCGAGGACTCCGTATCTGGGTCAGGGTGAAAATGGCTTCGACATTATGGAATGTGGAGCTTGGTAATGATAGGTTTGTTTGACAGATAAAAATGGCATGGTTTGAAAAAAGTTTCTTGTTATGTGAGCACACTAAAAAGTGGACTCTAAGAATGAAATGTGCATGTTCCGTTCCGAGGAGCAATGTTTTTTGAAGACTCCGTATCTGGGTCAGGGTGGAAATGGCTTCGACATTATGGAATGTGAAGCCTGGTTATAATAGGTTTGTTTGACAGATAAAAATCTGGAGTTTGTATTTTGTGGTGTTTAGGCCGATGGGTTACGGCTTGTAACGTGGTGCGAAATGGGGTCTCAGGCTTGATGTGGCCTGAGCACGAAATGGTGGTAAACAATGTGGGATCATAATCCCATGTCTGGACCTTAAAGGTTAAGGTGTGATATTACGAGCTTGAGGGGAATCCTAAAGAGCCTAGATAGTTCTCCCTATAACAGTCTCTAGAAGGACTTCGAGGTGAAGCAGTGTTGGTTATGATATTGAGGGGAATCCCCGGGATCCTAGATAGGTCTCCCTACGACAGTCTATGGAAGGACTTAAGGGTGAAGAAAGGTTGGGTTTGTTGTTAGTTGACGAGTCTTGAGCTGTCATTTTAGCTCTTTGACATCAGGTTTTGGTGTTTTTCTCCTTTGGGCTTTGGACATTGGTCCCGGACTTGGTGTTTTGGACTCACTGGTCCGGGATTTTGTGTGTTGGACTCATGGGTCATGGGCTTTGGACTTGTTGGTCCTGGACTTGTTGTTTTGGACTTATTGGTCCTGGGATTTTGTGTGTTGGACACATGGGTCCTAGGCTTTGGACTTGTTGGACCTGAACTTGTTGTTTAAGACTTGTTGGTTCTGGGCTTTGGACTTGTTGGTCCTGGACTTGCTGTTTCGGACATGTTGGTCCTGGACTTTGGACTTGTTGGTCCTGGACTTTGTAAAGTGACAGTTTTTAATTTCGTCGTTTGAGTCTTTGTGAAAATAACGAATTAGAATTCCGATATTTCATTTTCTTGAAAAGTGACGGTTTTTAATTCCGTCATTTAAAATTGTGAGAAAATAACAAATTTGAATTTCGCTATTTTTTTTTTAAAGTGACGGTTTTTAATTTCGTCATTTAAAATTGTGGGAAAATAACGGATTTGAATTCCGTTATTTCATTTTTTGTTTGAAAAGGACGGTTTTTAATTCCGTCATTTGGAATTTCTGAAAATAGTGAATTGGAATTTCACTATCTTGTTTTTGATTTGAAAATGACGGTTTTTATTTCCGTCATTTGAAATTTGTGAAAATAGTGAATTTGAATTTCACTATCTTGTCTTTGATTTGAAAATGACGGTTTCTGTTTCCGTCGTTTGAAATTTGTGAAAATAGTGAATTTGAATTTCACTATCTTATTTTTTATTTGAAAATGACGGTTTTAATTTCCGTCGTTTGAAATTAGTGAAAATAGTGAATTTGAATTTCACTATCTTGTTTTTGATTTGAGAATGACAGTTTTATTTTCCGTCGTTTGAAATTTGTGAAAATAGTGAATTTGAATTTCACTATCTTATTTTTGATTTGAGAATGACGGTTTTAATTTCCGTCGTTTGAAATTTGTGAAAATAGTGAATTTGAATTTCACTATCTTATTTTTGATTTGAAAATGACGGTTTTTATTTCCGTCGTTTGAAATTTGTGAAAATAGTGAATTTGAATTTCACTATCTTATTTTTTACTTGAAAATGACGGCTTTAATTTCCGTCTTTTGAAATTTGTGAAAATAGTAAATTTGAATTTCACTATCTTGTTCGAAGGTGTGACAGTTTTTAATGTCGTTGTTTTGAATTTTGAAATTTGTGAAAAATAGCGATTTTGAATTTCACTATTTATTTTTTGTTTTGGCTTTAGCCCTGGCTTTTGCTTCGGCTTTGGTTTTCGCCTTTGTTTTGGCTTGGATCTATTGGTTCTTTGTTGTCCTTCGTTCGAGGAAGGTAAAGGTGTAGATGGGGATGTACCCGTTGGTGAGAGGTTGAAACTTGGTGATGGGATGTTTTTGTGGGGAATGGGCTTGCCTTCCGTCATTGATCATGAACAAGGAGATGTTCTGGTTTGTTATCTGGGTTTGTCATAGAATCCCTTTGATAAAAGCTCGGTCTAAATTGGGTGCTAATGAAAGGTTTTTATTGCCAGACATGGAATAGGTAAATAGAATGGACACGGAGTTTCGAGTCCTCTGCTTACTCGGTACGGAACGTCACTCGAGTGTACTCACGTTGAATTGGAACATGTTGTTTGTTTTTAATCAATTCTCAAATCAATTCTCGTTGTGAACGGGAAATGGTAAAGGGGAGAATATATGATAGTTGGAAATCGTGCTTTTATTTTGATAAATAAGGAGTTAGCACAGACTCGATGAATACATGTGACTCATGGGGCAGCCCCCAGTTTGTCACTTAGGAATAAAAGGACAGACACTAGGATAGATATGAGGAAGCCTAAGACTCGGACTTGGACTCAATCGTAGATACAGACTCCTAATCATCACTTTCCTCCTCGAAGGTCTTCTTTGCAGCATCCAGCGGCTTGAATATCTGGTCTTGAGCATTGACCCACTTGAGCACTTCACTCTCGTTTTTGGGAATGATATGAGGACAATAGTCCATAAGGCTTTCATCTCCTTGCAGAATGAGATGTTCATTAGGGTTGTCTTCATCACTTGGTTGGCATAGGGATGAAGTTATCAGTTCGTGGTTGTCGATGATATTTTGAATAACATGTTTCAGTTTGAAGCATGTTTCAGTGTCGTGACCTTTTCCTTGATGATATTGGCAATAGGCACTCTCGTCCCAGAAACGGGTTTTCCTGCATTCAAGCGGGTTTGTAGTGGGCCCGATTGGTTGTAGCTTCCCTTCAGTCACAAGCTTTTGAAGAGCTGCGGCATAGGTTATTTTGAGGTTGGTGAATGTCCTTTGAGAACGTTCAACCTTGCTGTTTGATTTGAGACATCCAGGAGGATTGTCTTGATTGCGAGGTGCAACTATGATTTTGCCAGCTTCAATCATATCTTGAATGGCATGCTTAAGTTTGAAACAGGTTTCAGTGTCATGGCCCTTGCCTTGATGGTATTGGCAATAAGCATTTATGTTCCTGAAACGAGTTCTTTTGTGTTCAGGTTTGTCCGGAGTCGGACCAATGGGTTGGAGCATCCCTTCTGAAGCAAGTATCCCTAGAGCAGTGCCATATGCTATTCCCAGATCTGTGAATACCCTTTGATTTTTTCCCATGGTTCCAACATTGGTGTTTTTTGTGATGTTTTTGTGAGTTTTGTTTTTGTTTTTGTCAATCCTGGGCGGAAACAGGATTTGGTTGTTGTCAATGGGAAGTTTTTGGGATGTTGCTTAGTATTTTGAAGGGGATTTTGGTGAGGCAATTTCATGTTCTTTGTTGGTGGGTTCATGGGTGTCCGAACCATTAGATGATTCCTCATTTTCAACAACTGTTGGTTGGTGAATGGAGGGTTGGTCTTCTTCTTGGCGGCCAGGTTCATTTTCGGTATTACCCAACCTTTTCTCCAAATTAGCTACACGAGTTTTCAAGTCATCGATAGCCACTTGCAGCTTTGAGAATATGTTGTTGATGGAGATGGAGAGCATCATTGTAGCGCTTTGTAGGCCATCTTCGTCAATTGCATGAATTTTCTCATTGTCAGGAGAGATGAGATGAGAGCAGTCCAGGGAAGATTCCTGACTGTGTCCAGTAGGGTTTTCTGGAGGGTTGTTTTTGTTGTTTGTTGAGGGAGGTAATGGTAACTCGCCTTTTCTATCATATCAAGGATGGTACCTTTCAGGGGGAGACACATTTCAGTATCGTGTCCGCGACCTTGATGATATTGACAAAACAGTTTTCCGTCCCACCTTCGACCTCGCTTGTTTGGTAAAGGGTCTAGAGTTGGACCAATTTGTTTGAGTTTTCCTTGTGAAATTAGCCTTTCCTAGGCTGTGGCATAAGGCATGCCCAGATCAAGGAAGGACCCATGAGGTCGTCTGGTTTTGGTGGGTGGAGCACCTAAGGAATTGGCTTCAGTGGTTTTGGTAGCCCTCCAACTAGGGTTGGTTTTGTCGTTGGCAAGTAGGCGGCTTTCAAGGAGCTTAACCCTTTGCTCAATATCATAAGAGGGAAAATTCCCGGTTATCATTTTGTCCTCAACATCGGAGAGACGAGCGCTCAAGTTTTCCATGGTAGGTATGAGTCGAAGGACCATGTTGTCGCTTTCAAAAGAAGCCATGGCGGATAAAGGTTGATCAGCTTCTTGAGTTCCTGGTTGACGATCGATGGGACCCAAGGGATTCCTATGTGACATAACGATAGGCGTTATAACTTGTCTTGGCAAGGGATTGCACAAAAAAAAGCAAGTACGACACATATGTACAAAAGGCAGTTTTGTTGTGGAGACGCGACGGTGTGACTAGGTTATGGGTTCATTAAAGATCGTGAATGACCTCTTGTGTTTGAACTCTTGGTGCATGACTTTAAACTTAGACTCGAGTGTCAACTTTGGCACAATGATGCCTAGACAAACGACTTCTGACTCAGTTTGGATGTGCGTTGCTGACACGACGTCGTTGGACTAGACATGTACACAAACTTGATCTTTGACCCGTAATGTAGAGGAAAGACGGGTTTAATACCCGAGAGGTTTTGACTCTGCTAACGCCATTGAAGATGTCTCGACAACTAGGCGTCACGACCTAGACCAGAAGGTAGGTACTAACTTAGGCAGAGACTCGGTGTTATCTAGACGACTTGACTTGAAATCGACAGGACTCTAATCGACTTGAGGCTGAATCGGAAAGGTGGACTGATATTTTCGAAATAGAAATTTTCAAAAAAGATTCATTTGTCGTTCTATGGACGACTTTCGAAGAATAAGGATCTTCAAAAGTTCGGCCAGTTGAAAGGGTTGTCTTAGGTTTGTTTTCAAAAGACGGTTTAAGTTAAGAGTGCGGCGGCTCTAAAAACAATGTGTTGTTTTCGAAGATGGTTTTTGAAATTCCGAATCACGGATTTGAAAATCGAGAATTAAAGCATTTGGAATCGTCATCACAACGACCATGAAAACGGTTAAATTTGTTTTCAAAAGATTTTGAAATTGTGTTAAAAATTTGAGAACGGTTAAATTTGTTTTCAAAGATTTGATTTTGAATATGAAATTCGAAAACGGTTAAACTTGTTTTCAAATTGTTTGAAATTGGATTTGAAATCTGAAAACAGTTAAATTTGTTTTCAAATGATTTGAAATTCGATTTGAAATTTGAAAACAGTTAAATTTATTTTCAAAGATTTGATTTTGAATTGAAATTTGAAAATGGTTAAATTTGTTTTCAAAGACTGGAAGTTATGAGGATTGAATTCGTCATTACGACGGGTTAGAAAACCGTTTTAACCTTTGAAAGACGGTATGCAAATCGAAAATTGTGAGAATTGAAATCGTCATTACGACGGCTTAGAAAAGCCAAATTCGATTTCGAAAATCAGATTTGAATATTGGAAAGTTGCACGGGTTGAAATCGTCATTACGACAGTTTGAAAAATATTCTTGTTTGAAAATTGATTTCGAATTTCGAAAATTCGAGGTTAAAATTCCTCATTATGACGGCGTAAAAGGGCGCTTTGAGAGTGCAACGGTCGGCGAGAGACCGAGGTTTGAAACGGCCATTATGACAGTGCAAAAAGGTATTTTGAAATGGTTTGTGAAAACCAAGGTTTGAAATCGTCATTACAACGGCATAAAAAGGCGTGCTTTTTGAAAATGGTTATAAAAACCGGGTTTTGAAACGGCCATTATAACGGCATAAAAAGGTGTTCTGAAATGGTTATAAAAACCGGGTTTGAAAATCGTCATTACGACGGCCTAAAAAGGTTTGCAACGGTCGGCGAAAGACCGAAGTTTGAAACGGCCATTATAACGGCGCAAAATGTATTTTTGAAATGGTTGTAGAAAACCGGTTTTGAAAGTCGTCATTACGACGGCCTAGAAAGGCGTGTTGAAATGGTTATAGAAAACCGGGTTTGAAAATCATCATTACGACGGACTAAAAAGGCGTGTTGTTTGAAATGCAACGGTCGGCGAAAGACCGAGGTTTGAAACGGCTATTATAACGGCGCAAGAAGGTGTTTTTTGAAACGGTTGTAGAAAACCAGTCTTGAAAGTCGTCATTGCGACGGCCTAGAAAGGCGTGTTGTTTGAAATGCAACTGTCGGCGAAAGATCCGGGTTTGAAATGGCCATTATAACGGCGCAAAAATGTGTTTTTGAAATGGTTGTAGAAAACCGGTTTTTAAAGTCGTCACTACGACGGCCTAGAAAGGCGTGTTGTTTGAAATGCAACGGTCGGCGAAAGACCGAGGTTTGAAACGGCCATTATAACGGCGCAAAAATGTGTTTTTGAAACGGTTGTAGAAAATCGGTTTTGATAGTCGTCATTACGACGGCCTAGAAATGCGTGTTGTTTGAAATACAACGGTCGGCGAAAGACCGAGGTTTGGAACGGCCATTATAACGGCGCAAAAATGTGTTTTTGAAAGTTTGAAAATGACACGGAAGGACTTATGATCATATAACACATAAGCACTCACAGTTCATTATATTATGCATAATGCTGACACGGGTTTTGGCTTAAAAGGGTGGGTTACACACCAAGCAATCAAACCCCAATTTTATAGAGGGATACCAATTCAAACAAAATGTGTGATACCGTCGTGGAGTATCAAAGATAAATTTATAATCCAAACTACTACTATAAATAGCGGCAGTCAGGGTCGAACCACAGATAGGCGATGCAACTAATAGTTGTCTAATTTTAGTCTAAAGTAACAGTTATGAGGGGGTTTGATTTGAATAGTTCTATAAGTAAAGACAATTAAATTTAAAATTAAACTAAAACAAATAAAGGAGTAATTAAAGAAATAAGATGAAATCAAATATAAAAAGGATGCTAAGATGGTCGGTTCACTGTAGTTTTGACGGCAGTATCCTAAGTAAGTCTGAGAAAATCACGTAAGACGGGAAGAATAAGAAGTCCTCTCGGTCCATTCTTAACAGGTAGCATCTTTCGATCTAGCTACGGGTCCCTAATATCACTAATGCTGACTCTCGCCCTGAAAAGTGATTTAAAAGCCTAAATTAACTTATCTCTCGATCTTATTAATTTAGTCGTCTTAATTAAGTAGTCTATTTCCCTCCCCTATCTTTCGATCTATCGGGTCGGTCAATTCCTAAGCATTCAACTAGTCGCGTGCACTCGATTCGTCAAATATAGCAATTAAATTAATTAAGTCGAAGCAATTCTTACGTGAGCCGGTCGATCGACCAGGGTAGGCAGTCAATCGACCACGACGCGACTAAGGTCTACCTATTCTACGCCGCCTACACTATAGGTCCCCTACATCCTAGCACAAAGGGTTTAGCTACTCATACTAGAATTAACAATAATAACGAAACTAGAGATGAAAACAGTAGGATTCATAACTAAATTAAATGAATAAGAAAACCGCGTAAAACAAGGAATTAAGGCTTTAAGGATTCTAACTGATCAATTCTAATCTAATAATGAATAATAACAAACTGAAATCAGGGAACGTAATTTACCGAATGAAAGCAGGAAGAATCTAAAAGCACGAACGAAAGTAAAGCAGATAAAACCGATTGTATTGAATGATTATGAGATCTAATGCTAAACTTGATATTGAACCCTAATTATTTCCCTAAAATTCCCTAAAATTCGATGATATCTTCTGAAACTTAAAGTTACGTTATATAGATAGTCTTACGTAACTTTTATTCCTAAAACATAATTACATTGGGCTTCGGAATTTTCGTTCTTTTAATTCACGCCAGAATCACGGTTTGGTCGATCGACCAAAGGGACCAGTCGATCGACTGAACCTCGCTAATCAGTAGCTTTTGATAATCATACTCAGGTCGATCGACCAAGAGCACCAGTCTATCGACCACTTCAACAAGTACTTGGCTCCAAAAGCTTCGCAAATTCGTCTTTCGGGCCTCGATATGCGCACCAAGTTTGCTTCCCGAGTTTTTACTCCATGTCAAATGCAATGCTAAGTACTCGGGGACAGATTTGGCTCATTTCCCGCTGGATTCTTCACATTTCTGCAATATTACACAAAAAACATGAAAGTAGACGGAAATAGGGAAAATAGTAGCATAAAATACATAATTGAGCTCTGAAATGCGTGTAAAATAGGGTGTAAAACATCATATAAATGACACGCATCAAACTTCCCCAATCCAAACCCTTGCTTGTCCCCAAGCAAGAACTAGACTCGAACCTAGGACCTAATGGAACAAGTTCAATCTCAAAAGCGAAATGCAAACCGAATAGCCTAAACCAATTTAATGCAACAACTAACAATCAATTAGCGATATGAATCATGCAAACGAGTTATGTAGTCGTCAAAAACTGCTGAACTGTCAACTATAGAGACTTATCATTATGGACTCTCATGGGTCGCTCATATCACACGTAGGCACAGGTGAAAATATGTAAAAATAGAAAGAAGTAATTTTGTAATGACTCTCACCTAACTACGACCTATAAGAACATGCCTGCAGTCTAATATAAAAATAATCTCTACAACCGTACATAAGCATTCCAACCATAAAAGACCATGACACATGCCGAGGCAAATATGGATATGTGAGGTAATGGGTAAGAAGGGGCTAAGATAAATTTGGATAAAAATAGATTTAAAAGCCAAGCTAGTAACTATGGGAACCAAAATATAACAACATCCAACTTCTTACTCAAGAACAATCTATACAAAACTGTGCTAATGATTAGCACTAATCTCACAATCTCCAATAATAACTGAAATTCCCCAAATGATAATATTAAAACATGGGAATAAAATCACCATCTACTCAAAACTTCAACCATGTGATTTTTTTCGAATTTTCTCGCGCTTCAGTCGATCGACTAATGATTCCAGTCGACCGACTATAGATCGAACTTGCTTTTCATTTTTTTTCTTTCCTTTTTCAATTCTATTTTTTTTTTTTCTTTCTTTCCTCCCATCCAACATTCCACCAACCTTCTCATAAAGTGCAATGTAACCAAAATGCAATGAATAAATTCCCACAACTACCAATACTAGCTCAGATAAGGTAGGTTAAATATAGTATGTAGCTTATGGGACAAAAAGGCAATCTGGCTATGTGAGGTTTATAGGTAAAATGAGAAAAGGGGAACCTCTACCACATGTCTTAACAAACCACAAATCGAATGCATACAGGTATTAAGTAGATCAAGTTCATATTTATGCAGTTTTATGTAACATGTCTCATAAGGAGTAACTACTCACATTCCTAAATAAACCGGTCATGAATGTCACCAGTTATAAGCTCTAAACCTCAGAAATATAAGTAGTTTGCCATAAATCTAAGTCAAGTCTCAAGGTTCAGCAAATAAATTGGCGAAAACTCGTAGACTATGCAAATGATTCTACTAATAACATGTTAATGAGCACGGCTTAGGCATAAACAGCTGAAAATGCAACGTCATCATTGAAATACTACCGTTCCGACTCAACCTATATGCAAAAGTAAACGTGCAATGTTTTGAATTTTTTCAATTTTTTGATTTTTTTTTGAATTTTTGTATATATATAGGAAATTAAATAACAAATGCAAACTGAAGTGTAATAAACGTGAAACAGAAATGCAATAAAACATGTGAATGCACTGCAAAACCCTTCCCCAAACCAAATCACACAATGTCCCCATTGTGCAAAATCATGTAATGAAATAAAAGGGAAATGGGATTTCTGCGATAATAACTAAATAAAACATGAAAAGGACTCGGAAACTCACAAGACTTTAAGCGCAGCAAAAGGAAACCTTCCCAAACCAGCGTGAGCTAGGAGGTTTCAGTAGCCAGCAGTGCTACCATAGGTACCTGAAAAGAAACAAAAGTACCGCGCGTAATTCCGAGAAAACAATTTACGAAACGCAAAATTTATGTGCAAAATAAGAAAATGGAAGAAAACAGAAGTGAAACGGAGAACAAAGTGGAGAAAAGACTCCCTCAGCTCCACAAATCGACGAAACACACCAGCGGAATGGTCGTGAACAGATACAGCAGCGGGGCGCGGTCGATCGACCATAGCAGCCAGTCGATCGACCAGGGGTGACAAGAACAGAAGCCCCTGGAATCGCGGCTCAGTCGATCGACCATAGCAGCTAGTCGATCGACTTAGAAAACCTGCTAAAAGTTTCTGATTTTTTCGAATTAACTCAATAAATTGAGCTAATATGGTCTATAAACCTGCAAATACACATAATAACGCGCCCAAAATTGCACAAAACCCAAATGTAAAGTTTAAAGTCCTTAAATCCTAAGCAAACTTATTAAAGCGAAGTCTCGCGCAAACCAAAATAATAAAAAGTCTAACCAAAGCAATAAAATGTCTTTTAGAAAAGTCTTAATCAACTAATAGTTGATCAAGAATGGCCACGGAATGGCCCACTTGCTCGGCTTCTGGCTACAAGAAGTAGCCTCTACAGTGCTCATCTCCTCAGCGGGGCTCCTAACGACTCCAATATCCGCAGAACTCGACGGATCAGCATCTCTAACATCTTCCCAATCAATGACCTCGTCTGGCTCGTCAAAATCCAAATCGGACTCTGTCACCTTGACTGGCTCCTCATCAGTTGCATAGCTCAGACATCCTAAACCGCCTCTTTGAACAATTGGTTCCTTCGCAACTGGAGCAACATACGGCTCTTCCTTCCCCAAACCATTTCCTGCAATAGTCAAAACAGAAGGATCTTCCTCCAATTTGCTCCCAATCTGGGGCGGAGGTGTTATAGCAGAAACAAGCATAGGGGCAGGCATATCAGAAAGCACAAAATAAGATTTCTTCTCAGAAATCGTATTACAAGTGACTTGCCATATAGGATCTTTCTTCTTAGCGATCCAGGCAAAAATAATGGACTGTTTCCCTACTTTAAAGGTCAATGTCCTTGAGCCAACATCTATAATCGCACCGGCGGTGTGCGAAAATGGTCTACCCAAAATGATAGGAATGTGAGCATCCTCGGGTATATCTAGTACAACGAAGTCAACTGGGAAAAAGAACTTTCCTATTTGCACAGGAATATCCTCTAAGACTCCTATAGGCTGGAACGTAGAACGATCAGCCATCTGTATCATCATGTTAGTAACTGCAAACCTAGTCAATTTCAATTTCTTAGCAAGACTCAAAGGCATAACACTAATACTGGTCCCTAGATCACATAATGCCTTCTCAATTGAGAAGGTACCAATATTACAAGGAATAGAAAAGCTACCAGGGTCAGCTAACTTATGTGGAGCAGTGTGATTCAAATAAGAACATGACTCCTCACTTAGTGCGACAGATGCTTCATAAATTTCGTGTAAGCAGGCACTTGATTAACTAATTCTAGGAAAGGAACTTGCACATTTAAACTACGAATAACATTCTCAAACTTGTTAAACGATACCTGTTCCTTTGTCGGCACCAATCTCTCCGGATAAGGGGCTGTAAGAAGCAACTTAGCCCTCTCCTCTAGGTCTCTCATACCGGCATCCGTGGACTTAGGCTGAAAATCCACTACTTTGTCTTTGTTGTAGCTCGAACCTTCTTCAGACCGTCTCAGGAATGAACCATTAACCGTCGTAGGGTCGTACTTTGGAACCGGAACTGACCCATCAGCATTTGGATCTTGCCTCGATAATTTCGGAGTCGTCGTACCCCGAAATAAGTAATCCCTCAAGTTATCTGACATTGGAGGACGAAAAGGTTCACGATCTGCAGTATCTTCAGTCGATCGACCATGAAGGTCAGTCGATCGAATGGCTTCCTCGAAACGAAATCGCATCATTGCGCGAATGGTCGATCGATCGACCAGGCGTGTCGATCGATCGACCGACATACCGCCGATCGTCTTTTTCTTGCTCTTTATTCACTCCGGCCTTTTTCTTGCTCAGTTCCGCCTCATCTTTTTCAGTAACATCTTCGACCATAGTGGACCCATTAAGGGTAGACCCACTCCTCAAAGTGATCGCATTTAGAGTCTCTTTTTGATCCGGCTGCGACGGTAAATGCCCTAGAGCTCGAGTTGCACTTTTGCTTGCCAGTTGGGTAATTTGACTCTCCAACATTTCTGTAGAAGTCTCTCTAGCTAGAGACTCCTTTTGCAGCAAAATCGACAAATTATGAACCATGTTTTTCAATTCAGAAATATCAGAACCTTCAAATTGCTACTGCTGAGGCACATATGGAGGCTTTTGATACTGTTGCTGCTTATGATCGGGCACATAACTCTGTTGTTGCTGCTGCGATGGTGGACCCGGATTAAGGACATTCAGGTTTGTCCACCTCAAATTGGGGTGGACATTAGAGGAATCGGGATAAATACCCGTCTGCCTATAATGTTGAAAGGCAGCACATGTTTCATTCGAACTAGTACAAAACTCCGAAACATGTCCCTCTCCTCCACATCTTTTGCATGTAAAGGGGCCGTCTGAAACTGCATTAACTTTATATATCCCTCCTTTTTGGGATCCCCCAAAATCTGTCTTGTCGAATCTCGCAGTAAGGGCTTCTATTGCAGCTACAGCAGGAGATTCAGCTGATCTTCTCTAATTTCCTCTAGAATTTCCATGCTCAGCTTTATGGGTGGCCAAGTCATCGATGATTTTCCACCCCTTTGTCTCACCGCTATTTTATTGAAATCTCCCATTAGCTGCATCATCTAGGATAGCTCTCTGATCATCATAAAGACCATTATAGAATTGGTTGCACAGAAACCATTTCTCAAACCCATGGTGCGGAATAGTTCGCACCAGTCTTTTGAAACGGACCCATGCCTCATGAAAATCTTCATCAGGACCCTGTTTAAAGCTTGTGATCTGAGCTCTAATCGCATTGGTCTTCGATGCAGAGAAATATTTCTTATAAAATTCTAGGGCCAGCGAATTCCAATCAGTAATCTCGTTAGCAGCTCGATCCAGATCTCGGTACCATTCCCTTGCAGCATCACGAAGCGAGAATATGAACATCGTCTCCTTTACCTGGTCCTGGGTCACACCTGCTGGTGGGGGTATGGAACAACAGTAGTCAATGAATGTCTCCATATGTTTAGCTGCATCTTCATTTGCAGTTCCCCCAAATTGGTTTCTCTCAACCAAGTTAATGTAAGATGGTTTCGGTTCGAATTTCCTTTCCGTCCCGGCTGGCAATGCGAATCCCTTATAGAGATTTTCGGCTTTTGGCTCGGAGTGACTGGCTATACTTGCTTCTTCAGCCATATCCGGAGATGTAACGGTCTCAACTGAAGAAGTAGAAATAGGAGATGAAGGTGGATCCTCCTCAAATAGCTCGTTCTCGTAGTAACTGGACAAAGTACTCAGCTCTTCCTCTGTCGGCAATACTCTAGATGATCGTCTCAACTCACGCAAAGTCCTTTCGATCTCAGGATCTAACAGTCGTAATTCACCACCCTGTGACCTGCGCATAAGAAGAAACTACAAGTAGAATATGAGAAAAGTTTAAGGAACAGATGTCCCTTAAACTAAGATAAAGACTAAAATAAAAGCAACTAAAATTAAACAATTGCCTCCCCCGGCAACGGTGCCAAAATTTGATACCGTCGCGGAGTATCAAAGATAAATTTATAATCCAAACTACTACTATAGATAGCGGCAGTCATGGTCGAACCACAGAGAGGCGATGCAATTAATAGTTGTCTAATTTTAGTCTAAAGTAACAGTTATGAGGGGGTTTGATTTGAATAGTTCTATAACTAAAGGCAATTAAATTTAAAATTAAACTAAAACAAATAAACGAGTAATTAAAGAAATAAGATGAAATCAAATATAAAAAGGATGCTAAGATGGTCGGTTCACTGTAGTTTTGACGGCAGTATCCTAAGTAAGTCTAAGAAAATCACGTAAGACGGGAAGAATAAGAAGTCCTCTCGGTCCATTCTTAACAGGTAGCATCTTTCGATCTAGCTACGGGTCCCTAATATCACTAATGCTGACTCTCGCCCTGAAAAGTGATTTAAAAGCCTAAATTAACTTATCTCTCGATCTTATTAATTTAGTCGTCTTAATTAAGTAGTCTATTTCCCTCCCCTATCTTTCGATCTATCAGGTCGGTCAATTCCTAAGCATTCAACTAGTCGCGTGCACTCGATTCGTCAAATATAGAAATTAAATTAATTAAGTCGAAGCAATTCTCACGTGAGTCGGTCGATCGACCAGGGTAGGCAGTCGATCAACCATGACGCGACTCAGGTCTACCTATTCTACGCCGCCTACACTACAGGTCCCCTACATCCAAGCACAAAGGGTTTTGCTACTCATACTGGAATTAACAATAATAACGAAACTAGAGATGAAAACAGTAGGATTTATAACTAAATTAAATGAATAAGAAAACCGTGTAAAACAAGGAATTAAGGCTTTAAGGATTCTAACTAATCAATTCTAATCTAATAATGAATAATAACAAACTGAAGTCAGGGAACGTAATTTACCGAATGAAAGCAGGAAGAATCTGAAAGCACGAACGAAAGTGAAGCAGATAAAACCGATTGTATTGAATGATTATGAGATCTAATGCTAAACTTGATATTGAACCCTAATTATTTCCCTAAAATTCCCTAAAATTCGATGATATCTTCTGAAACCTAAAGTTACGTTATATAGATAGTCTTACGTAACTTTTATTCATAAAACCTAATTACATTGGGCTTCGGAATTCTCATTCTTTTAATTCACGCCAGAATCACGGTTTGGTCGATCGACCAAAGGGACCAGTCGATCGAATGAACCTCGCTAATCAGTAGCTTCTGATAATCATACTCAGGTCGATCGACCAAGAGCACCAGTTTATCGACCACTTCAACAAGTACTTGGCTCCAAAAGCTTCGCAAATTCGTCTTTCAGGCCTCGATACGCGCACCAAGTTTGCTTCCCGAGTCTTTACTCCATGTCAAATTCAATGCTAAGTACTCGGGGACGGATTTGGCTCATTTCCTGCTGGATTCTTCATATTTCAGCAATATTACACAAAAAACACGAAAGTAGACGGAAATAGGGAAAATAGTAGCATAAAATACATAATTGAGCTCTGAAATGCGTGTAAAATAGGGTGTAAAACATCATATAAATCACACGCATCAATGTGTAAGGAGGGTTCCCTAGCCTCGTGCTCGAAGGTGATGAAAGCTCTTTAACGAAACAGAAATGTGTAACGTCAATGGTATGCTTGACTCAATCGGGATTCGGAACGCGGGGATGAGAAAACTCACGCCGACAGGACGAGCCAATTGGTCGATAAAGGTTAGGTTGTGGGCCCGGACAAGGAACCCAACTGATGACCGTAATATCAATTAATGCACTTTTAGCACGACCTCGTTCGAGTTTCACCTCTAAGGATCACAAAGACACAAGTGTCCAAGTTCTCCCCAACGGAGTCGCCAATTTGTGGACATAGCCACCTACGCGCCGGGCCAATCTAGGGAAGCATAGCGGTCTTTTGAAAGCCACACTCGGCGGCGTAAGAATGCTTTCGACCGGATCGTTTTAGATCGGTAGGTTTCATCTCGGTAAAGATCTCGAAATGATGCAGAGATGTTCGGAGTCGCCACCAAGTATTTGTGGGATGCTTGGAACCCGTTCGAATCCACTTTATACCTAGGTCAATTAAGGCAAAAAGCGGTGTTTGACATAGGTACTAAAGATAAGGACTCGTCCCCCTTTTAGCATTTTATGCCTAAAATGACTCTCGTACGCCCTGGATAAAGTCATCCACTATCCAAAGGTTCTGAGTAAGGGGTGAGGGTACGTATTGGGAAGCCCTTTAATCGGACACCCAATCCCGCCCGCTTTAGCGGCCTCTACTGATCGATCGTGGTTGTTTAAGTGCAAAGTTGATAAAACGGTTTAAATGCATGAATGCACATCCAAAAGTCTTAACCTAACATGTGAAAATTCGCTAAGTCGGTTTGTTTATACATGTACCAAAAAATTGGTGTCAAAGTTGGATTTAGATTGATTTGCATGTGAAAACGGAAATTAAACATCCATTTACCAAATTCGGGTTATGATGCTTAACACGATCCATTTATTTGAAAAAGTGTGTTTAAAAGATAAAGTATAAAATGCAAACTCAGCAATCTGATCCGTTACGTATTCGGATTAACCGTAATCGGGATCGTCCTAGATAAGTACCAAAACGAGACAGAACAGTGCCAGACAGCCTTATTAGGGCGCGAGCCTATTGGCGAGGGAAGGGGCTCTGCCCAGGTTTTGAAAGATGGAAATAGGCAGGCTCTTGGGGCGCAAGCCATGGGGCGAACCAAGGGGTGCCTCCTGGTTGTTAAAAAGGTTGTTTAAAACCGTATTTGTGTTTAAATCACTTGAAATTATGATTTGCATGACTTGGAATAATTACTATTATGTTAGTAATATTCGTTGTCGGATTTGCAAGTTTGAAAAGCATGGTTTACAAATAAAATTGTAAAATATGTGTTCTTAACCATTTTATCACCGCATTCGAATTAAATCGACATGGCATTTATTTTAATCAAGGGTGATATCCATCATGGTCAAGATTAAGATGAAAATAAAATAAAATAAAGAGAAAGTAAAATGTTTGATTTGAACTAATTATGTTAAGTTCATTTATTTGTAATTAGTCAAGTTTGTCATCGTACTCGGATTAAACCGACATGGTATAAAGAACCAAGGATGATTATGAATTATGACTAATATGTTTGCAAATGTAAATAAATGAGAAAGATGCTAAGTAAAATAAAAGGGGGTTAAAATACCCTTTAATTTGTAATTAACCAATAATATCATCGAGTCACGAAATAGACCGTCATAGTATAAAGAACCAAGGATGATTTTTGTAATGTCAAAATATGTTTATCATAAAAATGAATTAAACTGGTAAATAAAAGAAAAGAATTTCCTTTAAAATATAATTAACCAATTAATATCACCGAGTCACGGATTAACCCGTCATGGTATATGGAACCAAGGGTGATTATGATTTATGGTTAAAAAGTTTGTCATAAAAATGATTTGGAACATTTGAAATGATAAAAACCGATTGCAAATAAGAAATGAAATAAAGAGGAAAGACGAGAACAAACACGGCCGGATTAAGTCCTGAGAGGGCATTGAGGCGCGAGCCTCCCTGCTATACAAGCAACCCCTGTCTCTCTCAGGCCAAAATCCAGTTTTGGCTCGTCTAACCTATATTTGAATCGTGTTATGCATTGTTCATGCATATAAACTCATAAAAACAGTAAATACGTGAAATAAATGATTTGTTTACACCCTCAAACTTACGTGTATTGATGTTTGCGACGTAGAACGACTTTAGAGACGGTTTTCTCATAGCGACTACTCACGATCAAAGAAGTTTAAAAGAGTGCTTTAAAAAAGGATTTTGTTTTGAAAATGTGTTGAAAATATATTAATTAAAACATGTTGATTGATGTATTGAGTTGGTCGAATGGGTCGGTCGAATGCACCGCGACGGTACCAAACAAAATGTGTAAGGCTTATGTTTATGATCGGTAGGTCATAAACACGTGTCGATTTTGTGACTTAGAAAGTCGGGTCTAGAAGTTTAAGGGAGAAGGAGGGGGCGGAGTCTCGCGTGAGTATTGTGGTGTGTGATGGTGGGTATTTATAGACAATTATGCGATGGTAGGTAGGTTGAGTTTGCTTAGAGGCTAAGCAGACACCCCATTGAGGCGCGAGCACGCCTGCTATGGAAGGGGGTGTCCTGTCCTTTTCAATTTGGATGTGGCCAATTCTCCATCCATTGTGTGGTTGGTTTGATTTGCGGTAATCAAATAGGATATCGTGTAACAATATGGTCATCTAATAAGATGATTTTGGGTGTTACTTGAGGTAGGTGTTTTGTGTGCTTGACTCGGGTTTGATCCATGTGAGCCGGGATTTGAATTTCGAGTCGGTTTGGCTCAGTGTCGGTTTTGACTCTAATTAGGGTCATATTAATGCAAATGGCATGATGAAGACATTCATGATATTTTTGACATTCAAGATTTGGGATAACTCGGGTTGACTCAGGTTGACTCGAATTACGGGTTTCTGAGTTGGTTTTGGGTCCGAAGACGGTTTTAACTCTAAATAGTGTTATTTTAATGCAAATGAAGTTAGAAAACCATTTTTGAAATCATTTTCCATATCCGAGTAGTGCATTAAACCGTCTCATGTATAACCAATCCACGCACGCATATCGAAAACACGTTATAGCCCGATCATCATCGGGTGGTTTTTTGGAAGGTGCAGATAGTGGGTATCTACAGTCATACACGGCCTGACATAGTATTTTCTGTGAACCTCCTAGCAAGGTTTAGTTCATGCCCTACCCGAAGGCAATTGAATGGTGTTAAACATATACTTCGTTACCTCCAAGGCACAAAAGATATGGGCTAGTTTTTCTCAAATTTATCAAAGGCAGATTTAGTTGGGTTTGCAGATGCAGGATACTTATCTGATCTGCACAACGCTCGTTCAGAAACTGGATATGTGTTTACCTGTGGAGGCACTTCTATCTCTTGGCGTTCTATGAAGCAAACTCTTGTAGCTACTTCCTCCAACCATGCAGAGATTTTAGCGATACATGAGGCTAGTCGTAAATGCATATGGTTAAGATCCGTAATTCAACATGTACGAGAAGATTGTGGTTTACCATCCAGAAAAGAAGCTCCAACGGTCTTATATGAGGATAATGCAGCTTGCATTGCACAACTCAAAGAAGGATATATCAAAGATCTTTTTACCAAGGCACTTCCAACTACAACATTCAAGAAGTTAATTCACAACATTGGTCTACGTCGTCTCAAAGATTTTAAGTGATGTTAACAAGAGGGGGAGTAAATGCGTGTTGCACTCTTTTTTCCTTAACCATGGTTTTTCCCACTGGGTTTTCCTGGTAGGGTTTTTAATGAGGCAACTTCATCAACGTATTTACGGGAATGGACCTCCAAGGGGGAGTATTACGAAAGTATTATTGTGGATGTCCATAAGTCACACTATTATGAATGTATATAATTGTAGTATGAATGCCCTTAATGGTAGATGATTCTAGACTCATCACTTTATATTCCTATTGCATAACTCTCCTTTGCATTGTGTATATATAGTCTATTGTGCTAATAAGAAGGATACACATTTCTCCCATCACTCACTCTTCTTCTCTAATCTCTATAGTTTATAATAGAAATAAATTTGTATGTTAGGCTGTTTCTTGGGCAACAAGTAGATGACTGTTCTTTATTTTCGGAATGATCTCTTTCCTATTCTGTTTTCCATATCTTGTTAAATTAAATTTCAACAATATCCCTTATGTGTCACCATAAAGCACTCAGAAGGACTAAATTGTATTGTACACAAATTCTGTGATATCCTATTTTATGACTTAATTAATAAAGGAGTTTGCTATATTCCGCTCCTAGTTTTACTCATTTTGCCCCTAACAAATTACCATTTTGCCCCTTTCTCCTTTATTCACTACCATCTGTTTTTTTTCATTTCCGTATTCAAACTAATTCCGCTTCAAAAATTTAAAAACCCGCTTCAAAAAATTAACAAATTGAAATCCACGTCAAAAAAAACAAAAAAATTTGTAAAAAAGAAAACAAGAACAACCACCAATTCAAATCAGGGTGAAGAACAAGAACAATAACAAGAACAACAACCAATTCATCAACAACAAGGTGTGTTTGCTAATTTTTTTTGCTATCTTTTTAACTTTGTTAAATTAGTGTGAATTAGTTTATAGGGTGACTTAGGATAGGTAATATGTGACGAGATTAGAGCCAAATTTGTATAGATCTACTAGTTAATTGACGAATTGAACACGAAAAAAAAAATTGAACACGAAAAAAAAACTGGAAATTTGGCCAAAACGTGTGGATTTCACGAAAACAGGTGGGCTAAATCATGTGATTTACACGAAAAGATGTGGGATGGGGCGTGTAAATTGCGCGAAAAAGGCCTGGTCTGGGTTACACGAAAAGAACACGTTTCGGAGGCAGCCCCCCTCCCCCCTCGGTTGCTGAGGGCAGTTAGGGGAGAGGTAGACGTCGTGTCACCGATAGGGGCACGGATAATGAAAGGAGAACCCGTGAGGATGACGAGGGAGGATCGGTAGACAGTGATGAGTAGTTAGAGTACTTATTAGTGATTCGTTTGCTGGACTTCTTGTTTGTTTTTTCTGTTGAACATTTTATATTAGACAGCATAAGCTCCGCTAATTAAATAGATATTACAACATCTCCGCTAATTAAATGGATATTACAACATCTCCGCTAATTAAATAAATATTATAAAAGTTAGTGGATCCTCTATAAATACGACATCAAAAAAGTGAGTCGTTCACTATAAAATCATATTCGGCTACTACATAAGAGTTGGGTATAATTTCATTTAATTTTATATCGGTTTAAAAACTTAACGTTTATTTATTTTTTTCATTTGATGGTTACAAATGCTCAAAAAATCAGAGTTTACCAACAAAAGATTGATTCCATCGTTTCGGATTTACCAAAGTTAGTGGATCGTCTTTAATTTGTCGTACTAGTCGACACTATATGGAATTTGCTTGTAAATGATCCAATTGCCACAATCTACCACATTTAAACAATTAACAATTTATAGCAATTATTAAACAATTAAAACAATTAAAAAATTTAAAAAATTTAAAAAATTAAACAAGACAATCAGACATGACATACCTTCATCGGTAGTTGTTGTCGTACTCGGGTGACTACGTCTAGCATGTTCGACGCCGGATTTATTACGGGTATTAGACTTCCTCGGACGACCATGACATGCTTCTGCATTTTCAGGCTCTTCAACAACGTCGTCCCCTAGATACAACTTACTGAATAGTGTCTCAATAACATCTCGTTGGACAGAAAGGTGAGAATTCGAACTTTATTGAAAAGTTCCTCCATGACATCATTATGGCTAGAACGACGATGGCTGGATTCCGTGTAAGCTAACCTTGACCATAAATATATGTATCAGTCGGATGAATTTTTCTACCTTCCTCGACCACTGCATGTAACTGACAAGCACATAACACCTTATGCGTGGTCCGTATTGTGCAACCACAATAGTCTGCCAAGTAATAACCCAGATCAGTCCTACGATTATATTCTACTTGCATTGCTTCAATGGCGGCCGTCGAAACTCTTCCACTCAACATTGAAAATATATTCCCATAATACAAGTTACTGACAACTGTCTTGCTTATAGAATCTTCCAACGTCTTTATAATCTCGATATGTTATCCGTGCATCATAAAATCAGCCCGTTTCCAGAGATTGTCAAGAGTAAGTTCAGCTCAACCTAACCACATCTTCAGTTGAGCATGCACTGACTCAACTCTAGACGTAGTTGTGTTACCAAAATGAAGCACCAAATTAGTAAAACATTTGCCAAACATATGGATATTATGCCACCATGTCAACTGAAGATAAGTGATAAGTGCAGGATGACTACAATATTTGTTTTTCAGCTCATTCCACTCCAACTAACAATCATTAACCGTTTTAGCTTCAATAACTTTTTTCCAAGCGGCATGTGCTACCGCTTTCCAAAAATTACCATTCTTTTCCATGTATGTTGCTTTGGCCTCAACTGCATTGTAAATGTGAAATAGGCACAAAAAATGATGGGAAGTGTGAAATACGAGAGGGAGTGCAGCAATTAGACCACGCTCGTGATCAGTGACAGTGACTGTTGGTTTCACATCTGGTCCCAATAATGATTCCAGCCTTCTCAGAAGCCAAGTCTACCCTTCTGTAGTTTCCCTCTTAAATAACACATAATCCATAAAAAACTTTTTCCAACAGGTGTAACACCTACACATTGAACCAATATAAGGTCGTACTTGTTCGTCTTGTATGTAGAGTCGATTAGAATAACATCGGGCCACGTTTTAACATCTCTATTCCCTCAGGATAAGCAAACCAAACGTGTGTATGAGCCTTGGTTCCCCCCTCCACCATGAATTCACTGAGATAATTAGCTTCGTTCGCTAGATGTAACATATATTGCAAACTGTTCCTCCCATCCCTATCCTTTGCACTCAATCGGGCATTCTCATTGTAAATTTGTTTCAAAACAGGGGCCGGCTGATCAAGAAACCTAAGCGTAAATGCATGTCTAACCATCCCCGGTTTCACATGAGACTGTCGCTGTTGCTTAATAAATTCTTTCTATTCATCGGTTAACTTTGCTCTACGTCTATGACCTTCAAGAAACTTTCCAAACTTGTGATTATGAAACCCGCACTTAGGAATTACTTCCCACACACCTGAACTTCTATTATCACCCTTACTGCAAATGGACACTGAAATCTCTTCGTTTTTGACTTTATTTGCGGTTTCTTGGGATCCTTCGCATGACTTTTGTAAGGTCCATAACGTTCACATGCAACAATTTTATACGAAGGACTTTTTTCCACGTGATACTTATATTTTACGAAATGAAACCCTAACCCATAAGCAACTTCATTAATATGATCAAATGCTTTTTCGAAAGTGTGAAACGTATAGTCAAATACAAATTTGTCACTATAATCAACACCATCTCCTTGGGATTCTTCAGCATTTTCCGAAATTTACGCAATTTTTTTTTAAAAGGACGAAACATGTGAAAATCATGAAAAGGCGTGGGCCAAAATGTATGAAAAACACGAACATGCCTGGGCCAAAACGTGTGAAAAACACGAAAATGCCTCGTCTTAATCATGTAGATCACACGTTTGGGCATGGGCTCATTCGTGTAATCCACACGTTGAGGCCTGTTGGTCTGTTTCGTGTGATTTACATGATTAGGCCTGGGCTTACACGTGTTTTTCACACGTTTTTGCCTGGGCAAAATCATACATCTGATCCGAATTTATAATTTTAGCAAGTCGACATATAAAAAATACGTGATTTAAATATTTAAGATACTCGATTAATACCTTATTTTCCGTGTTACCCGTGTTGTTATCATCATCGTAACCAAATCCGCTTCCCTCGCCTTGATCCTAACTATCATACTCATTGTAATATCGATAATGTTGTTCGACATTCCAATCATTTTCAAATTGATTTCCGTCGTAATTGTACGAATTTTCTTTAGTATACGATTCACACATGTATCGGAAAAATGGGTTATAGTACCCATTTCCGATTTATCAATAAAAAAAATATAAAGAATATTTTTTAGAGAGAGAAGGGCAAAGTTGTCAAGTTGGAAATGGAACTAGGGGCGGAATGGTAAAATAGGGGCGACATTTAGCAATTTTAATTATAGAATTTTTCTTCCAACTTTTATCATCATTCTATTTAGGGGGTGTTTGGTTGGATGTTTTGGAATGGATTCAATCCATTCAAGTGTTTGGTTGGGGTGATTTGGAATGGAGTTAGATACCCAATGGATACTAACTCCACCCCAACCCCTTGGAATCCCATACCCACCCTTCTACCTTGGATTCAAACTCCATTCCTCCCTTCTATAATTTATGGTGAACCAAACAAGAATAGACAAGTATAGATTTAGAACCCCATACTACTATACTATCAAACAACATTCAATTCCATTCCAACTTATTGAACCAAACGACCCCTTATTTATTCTCTGATTCAAAACCTAAGTGTGCGCAAACTGTGAAAGCCTCTTCTACTACTGCAGGCATCATTTGACTGCTTTAGTAGTGCAATTTACTGCGCCAAAAATCGGATTACTTCGTAACAATCAGTAAGGTGAAATCTCACTTTCTTCATAATTTTGCCTATTCGTTTGAATTGCTTATGTGTTTCGTAACAAAAATCGGACAAGAACATCTTTACTTAGTTGAATCAAGTTCTTTTTTATGGTAATTGGTCTTGTGTAAGACCATTGTATACGTACAACATATATACAAATTTGGTTGATGTGCATGACGGTCTTATTTGAGTTTTTGTGTTTTACTAGAGTATGTCTTGTCCACTGGCCACCCTATTCTGTATTTCTTTAATAATTTCTTGCACTAATATGTAAAATATTGTCTGATGTATGGTGGTTCGAGTGATTATGCTCGGTGCTTGTGTAGGCATGATGATTAAAACAGACTACTCGGAGATCCTCCGTACTATTTCAATCACAAGGCATGATGATTAAAATTGATTTATTTGTTCGGTGCTTAGCTTGTGTAGCCATGATGATTCAAAGGTTCTTTGGAGGCTTGCCTGACTACTCAAAGATCCTCCGTACTTACTGCACACTAGCTGCTGGTATGAGATCAGCCTACGATGGCCAGTTCTATATTCTTGGACCTCCGGATTTTACCGCTCCCAGCCGTCTTGCCCATCTAATAATAACACCAACAATAATGATATAGGAGTAAATGATGTTAAGGAGGAGGCCACACCAAAATCCAGTACAGGTAACCCATTCATGGATGCAATGATCACAAGCTACAACGCCTACAGTCAAATACCTCGGTGGATGGGATATACAGAAAACCGCTCCCCAACTTACCCCACATCTGGGAATCCCTGTCTCGATAATTTCTTACATATGGTCCCCAGTACACCAGGTGATCAAGTCACCAAGCGGTTGGAATCTGCGTGGGACCAAGACACATCAACTGCACTCAAGCTTGTGTGCAACCTGAGGGGTGTTAGAGGGACCGGTAAATATGACCGCAAAGGCTTCTATGCTTCTGCTATGTGCATTCACCATCCCAAAACCCTGGCTGGCAATGTTGAACCCATTGCTGAGTTCGGATATCTCAAGGACCTTCTAGAAATCCTGTATCGTCTAGTCAATAGCCCTGAAAGTAATACCCATGTGAGAAAGTGGCCCCACGTTGTTGACCCCACAACTTACAAGCGCAAGTCTGGAGAAGAAAAGAGACTTGAGGTAGGCCGAAAGGGGTGTCTAAGTACAACCACGATCCTAACTATCGTTTATTGCATAATCAGGTATCCCAACTCTTTGCGAATTATTTGAAATCCGACATGGAGAACCTCAGATCCGGGAAGTGCAACAAGTTAAGCCTGGCAGCGAAATGGTGCCCTTCATTGCACTCATCTTTCGACAAGTCCACTTTGATGTGTGGTAAGCAAATTACTAGGTCGCTAAAATACTAGAATTAACTACCAAATTAACAATTTATAGCCTAAACTTTGACTCTACTAACTTTCAATAAAACCAATAGTAAAGCGGAAGTAAAGGGTCGAACCCAAGGGAAGGGGTTAAGACTAAAGACTTGAAATGTAAACTATTGACAATTAAGTAGGTCTCCACTTACTAAATAACAACCTAATGACAATTTAAACTTAACAAAAGAAAATAATCACAAACAATGGCTATTAACAAGGATCAACTAGTAGGGAACATATATGGAAAAGGATTGGTTTTGGGAAACAAACATGGGAAAATGAGTAAAGGTTGAATATCTTCCTATTGAGACAATTCTACAAACAACTAGTATGCAAGATTCAATGTAAGGGGGAATACTTGATGTAATTTTCTCTTAGTAACCCAACAATGGTAAAGCTTGACTCTTTTTACTCTCTCACAATTATCTACCCACTACTATCACCTCAAGATGTTGATACATGTAAATTAAACCATCTACACATACCCTTCAAGCTTAAGCAACAAATCATTAAACCATGAAAAGAGACTAAGCATGAGCATTAAGAATTTACCAAAAGATGAAGCTAGGATCAATTCCTCAAGAGATTAAACCATACAAATGAGCAAAAGACAAGAACTTTCCTATTTGTTGTAAGAATCCTTTAAACCAAATCAACTAACAACAAATTTGCTTCAACAATCCCAACTAAATTAAACCATTTCATTAGGATTTGCACTAGTCAAGTAAATAACATGCAAGGATGGCCAACCCAAACATTCAATTACTCAACAAAAGAAATTAAGCACAAGGAAAGAACTTTAGATAAATAAAGAGAGGTTTAAGAGTCTTACAATTACCAAAGTTGGGTACTTTGATCAAATTACATCAAGTAAGGGAAGAACTAGCCTTCCATAGTCTTCATAAAACCCAAAATCAAAGAAAGATTACAACTTGAAAGCTAAATAAATTGTTCTTGCTTACTACAAATTTCTAGAGATTATTCAATGCTTAGATGATTAGAAGATCATGGGAGAGTTCAAAACATGGGGTATATATATGGCTGCACTCCTTTCTAGGTTAAACACCGAGATGGGCCTTCAACTTCCACAAAACACGGTCTTTTAATTTCGCGAGACAGTCAAAACCGCAGGCTCCGGCCTGGACCGCAGGCTCCGGCCTGGACCGCAGGCTCCGGCCTGGACCGCAGGCTGCGGTTTGGCCTGATGCCTTTTTCCTCGGTTGCTTGTCATCACCTTGATCCCCCTTTATCTTGGTTCCGTTGGTAAAGGGTTCTTCACGATGAATCTATCTCGTTCCTTGGAGTTTGGGTCGGGACTTTGGAAGCTTGTCTCGACCTTGACTTGTTGACCGCTCGGCTTTGACTTTGGTTGACTTTTTAAGTTGAATTCGCGCCTTTGCATCCTATAAATCATAGCTAACTCAAGCAATCAATCAAACCAAAACTTCCTTATTTCAATGACAAAACACTCCATTTGGCCACTTAGATTACCTAACAACACTTAATTAACTCGACTCTATTTGACGCTATCAAATACCCCCACACTTAGACTTTTACTCGTCCCGAGTAAAACCCGAAACAAGCAATAGATGAAGTCCAAGAACTAGTGTAGGTGTAATTGACCACTCTTCCCTCACTACAACCTTCTTATAACTCCCTCTTTAACAATCCACCAATTGAACCGAAAAATCTAGACTCAAAGTTTCACACACTCTCTTCTCTCACTCCCCCTCCTTATTACTCCCTCTTACAAAGACACAACAAACCACCAACTCCGACTCATTACTCAACTCCACCCTTCTTATATCACCAACAAGAGATGGCCACTCTCACCTTATCCCAAGGTGTAAGCAAAGTGGCCTAAGCAACTCCAAAATCATCCTATTACACCACTTATATCACCCCCTTATCACTCCAAGCAAAGTATGATCATGCTACTTGGTTGGCCACACTCCTATGCAAATCAACAACCAAAGTAGCCAACACAAAAATCCACCAATTTGAAACAAATTTTGTGACACAAAAGAAAATTAAGTCCTAGAACTATCCTCCTTCCTTGACCCTCCTTATCACTCCCTTCTTGTCCCTCCATCTTTTTGGTGTTTCATTTTTCAATTTTTCGATTTTTTTTTTTTTTTTTTTTTTTTTTTTTTTTTTTTTTTGAAAACCCCTCATTTTGCCTAAGGTGCCCTTTCGGGTTTTCACCTTAGCTTTTCCTTTCCTCTCATTGGTGGCTCGCAACTCGATTCTTCATTTTACCCGGAATGCCCTTTCGGGTTTTCATTCCGTCCTCGGCCACCTTTCCCAATCTTGCCTAGGCGCCCACCCTTGTGGGTTTTCACCTAGCCGGATTTTTTTTTTTTTTTTTTTTTTTTTTTTTTTTTTTTTTTGAAATGCATTAAACAACAAAGAACTTTACATATGTTACAATCCATCTTCCTCCCCCACACTTACATTCAACATTGTCCTCAATGTGGAGGAGTCACAAACTTTTTCTTCAAGAATGAGAACCCGGGGCACCCCCTTGATCATAGGTGCCTTGGTTCTCCCATCTCCTTTCTCGTCTTTCTCTTTCTCTTGTTGCCCGGGCATAGCTTTGGTCCACAAATTCTTGGGTGATGGAGGGTGGAGTTGGTGGTTGAAGGGACATGCCAAATAGTCCACGAACTATCCCAAGGGTGTCCTCTTGGGCCCTTGCATCGTGGTATGAATCTTGGACATATTCATGATATCTTGCATTTTGGACCCCAAATTGTTGGTCCACTTGGCCCCTCCACTCACTTTGTTCTTTCCACATGTTCGCATTGGCCGTCATTGTTTGGTCAAGTTGTTGTTGCCAAAGACGGTTAGCTTCTTGATTGGCAATCATTTCTCTCATCAAAACCGTTTGAGCCGATGCGGCCTCCTCTATCAACTTTCCCCTTTCATCAACCACCCTTCTCCATTGATCTAGGCTCTCTAATCTTGGGGTTTGTTGTTGTTGCCAAGCCCGGTTCTCTTCCACCCTCCCACTAATAGTGGTAAAAACCTCCCTTGTATCCTTGAAGTAGTCATACATAGTTTGTTGCCAAGGGGCAACCGAGGTAGAGCTTCCCCCCGCTTCAAACATAGGGGTGTCTTGATGGGTGGTGTGAGTAGAGAAAGGGGGTTGGTGGGAGGTACTCTCAAGGTGGTGAACCTCATGTGCCCCTTCTCCTCTTTCTTCTTCTCTTCCTTTTTGACTTTGGGCTAACAAGTTGGGTGCCTCCGGATCGGGATGGCAAAAGAAATCACGTGCCATGTGCCCGCTTGGTAGTGGACGGCGCGGTGGCCTAGGGAGAATTAGGTAGCCTTGTTCATGTGCTCCCAACCATATTCCTCTCAAGGGGTTTGTACTAAGAGTGTGGAACATCTTGTATTTCTCAAGAGCCATGCTATGGTACACATTAAATCCCCCACACTTGTTCACTTTTTGATTGTCGGGGACACTCCCATCATAGTGATCCACAAAGAAAGATATTAACCCACCTTGGTTAATTTTTCCACCCCCTTGCTTGGTGCGATGTTTGATGCAAGAATCAATGAAGAGCTTAGCCCAATCCGGGCATCCAACTCCTTCCGGCAACATGGCATAAATCCAAGACCTCACGGTTCGGTTGACTTTTGTGGGCTCACCCACGGAAGTGAAAAGAGAGGTGAGAAAACGGCCTAACAAACGGATGACGGGATTGGTTATTTGAGAAACTTTGTCATCTTTGTTTGTGACTCTCGTACCCGTTAGCTCCTCCCACAAATACTCAAGTCTACCCGGGGCCACAACAATGTCGGAAGGGGGCAAGGAAAAATGAAGTATTTTCCTAATGGTGTCATAGGTCTCCGTATGCCACTTCTTGTTCAAACGGAATTTCACAACTTTCTCACCACTCTCCGGCACAATCTCCTCGGATACCGTAGAAATGAACTCATAAGCATAGGAACGGTAAGTGTCGTGCCAACCATCATCGGTCAAGTAGTACTCAAGTCCAACCTTCTTCATCATAGGCCTAGCAATTTCCATGAACCCAAGGGTCTCCAAAATGCGGTCATCAAGAAAAGTGGTGGTAATAAGGGGATGGCTTCTAGGTTCTACTAGCCGGTCATGAATTTTTTTGTGTTTGGCGGTCATGTTTTCCCACCCCATGTATACCTCCTCACACTCATCCTCACTACCCTCTTCAATTTCTTCCTCCGGCTCCTCCACCACTCGTCTCTTACCTTTCCTAGAAGTAGGTTCTCTTGTTCTTGTCATTGTTCCTACAAGGAATTTAGAGACTACAAACAACAATAATCACTCAAAAATTGTTTTGCACTCTTTGAGGCAAATCAACAAACACCTTGAGTGCACTAACTTAAGGAAAGTGTAAATGGCGTTTTGATGATTCCTCTAACCTTACCCAGAAAAATTTTACTACCAACAAGACAAGTAACAACAAATAAACAACAATAATCCAAATAATTAACTAAAGTAAGCTAATTTTCGAATTAAATAACCAAGTAAGCATTGAAAGTTTGGTTTGGTGGTTATACCTCCCCGAATTCCACAAATTATTGCTTGTTGTTGTTAATTGATGCTAGTAAACCCCTTCTTGACCCTTAAATTTTCCTCTTGAAGCTTCAATTGGTACCCGGATTTCTAGGGTTCTTGAACACAATTGGGGGAAATTCTGAAATTTGAGTGATTTTGAAGAGATTAATGGGTGTTAAAGATGGAAAGGGAGAGATATGGGTAAAAATGAGTGAATTTTGTTGGAAGTTTGAGTGATTTAGGAGGGATTTGGTGAGATTTTGAGGGTTAAGGTGGTTGGGTGCTCTTGCTTTGGTCGACACAAATGAGGGGAACAAGGGGTGAGTCGGGTTTTTCTTGAGCTTTAGAAAACCAACACAGACCAAACCGCAGGCTGCGTTGGGGGCCGCAGGCTCCGGCCTGGACCGCAGGCTCCGGTGGGAGCCGCAGTCATGTTAGGCTGTTTTTCGAATTTTTCGTGCTTTGTTTCCTTGGCTTTTTGATCACTTTTGGGTTAGTTTCATTTGATGCTTGACCCGACTATGCCTTTGCTTCATTATTTCCCCATCCGTGTTCCATGATTCGCTTCAAAAATTTCTTTCAAAATCCTTCATTACTTAAAAGAATGTTAGTAACTTCATTGAATGTTTAATGCATTTTATTGACAATAATATAAATGACGGAATTGAAAATGACAAGAATTTAAATTCTACCTATGGAAAGCGGTAAATTCTACACTAAAGAGAGGATATGTACAAAGGTTGCCGTATGTTTAACGTCGATGGCTCGACTTAGTCAATGTTGGAGAATCAATCTTTATAAATTGGATCTTCTAAAAGAAGATCCTCTTCACCTTGTAGTTCGATTCCTTTGTAGTACTTCTTCAACCTTTGTCCATTCACTTTTATCACCTTCCCCGAGGTCGGGTCTTCCACCTCCACCGCTCCGTGGGGAAAAACCTTCTTGACTTTGTAAGGTCCAAACCACTTTGACCTTAGCTTGCCGGGAAAATTCTTGAGTCGACTTTGAAAAACCAACACATCCTCTCCCTCTTTGAAAACTCTTCTTGTGACCATCTTGTCATGCCAAGACCGAGCCTTTTCCTTGTAGATGCTAGCATTGTCATAGGCATTGTGCCTAAGCTCTTCCAATTCTTGTATTTGAAGCTTTCGGTGCAATCCCGCCTCATCGACATTTTGATTAAAAGCTTTGATCGCCCAATAGGCTTTGTGCTCCACTTCTACGGGAAGGTGGCATCCCTTCCCATAAATTAGCCTATACGGGGACATGTCGATTGGGGTCTTATAGGCCGTTCTATAAGCCCAAAGAGCATCTTCAAGCCGCTTGCTCCAATCCTTTCGGTCGGGATTGACCGTTCTTTCCAAGATGTGTTTAACCTCCCGGTTAGAGACTTCCGCTTGGCCATTTGTTTGGGGGTGATATGCCGTAGAGACTTTGTGAAGCACACCATACTTTTGAAGCAAGGTTGAGATCACCTTGTTACAAAAATGAGTCCCTCTATCACTCACAATGGCTTTTGGGAAGCCGAATCTTGAAAATATATTGCTTTTGACAAATGCTTGCACCGTCTTTGCATCATCACATTTTGTGGGGATGGCTTCCACCCACTTAGACACGTAGTCGACCGCCAAGAGAATGTAGATGTATCCATAGGAGTTAGGAAATGGCCCCATGAAGTCTATTCCCCAAACATCAAAAATTTCCAAGTAGAGCATCGGTTGTTGGGGCATTTCATTCCTACGTGATATGTTGCCAAAACGTTGGCATCTATCACAAGTAGTAACGAAAATATGAGCATCTTTAAACAACTTGGGCCAATAGAAACCGCACTCAAGGATTTTACGTGCCGTTCTATGCGGCCCAAAGTGACCCCCACAAGCGTACTCATGGCAATGCCTTAAGATGGATGGGATTTCTACATCCGGCACACAACGGCGGATGACTTGGTCTTGGCACATTTTCCACAAATATGGCTCATCCCATATATAGAACCTAGAATCGGACTTGATCTTGTTCCTTTGATTAGATGAAAGGGAGGTGGGAAACTTCTTGGTGACCATGTAGTTTACCAAGTTGGCATACCATGGCTCCGTCATCCTCAAACTATAAAGAGATTCATGAGGCAAACTCCCATCGACTACCCCCATTCGTTGCATTTGTTGATCATTAAGTTGTAGTCGACTTAGGTGGTCGGCCACCACATTTGCCAATCCCTTTTTCTCTCTTATCTCTATGTCAAACTCACTAAGTAGGAGAACCCACCTCATTAATCTTGGTTTGGTGTCCTTCTTGCTCACAAGTTGAGTGATGGATTTGTGATCGGTATAGACAATCACCTTGACTCCTAGTAAGTATGAGCGGAACTTCTCTAGAGCATATACCACCGCCAAGAATTCCTTCTCGGTGACGGTGTAGTTTCGTTGAGCATCATTCAAGAGAGATGAAGCATATTGGATCACATATGAAGCTTTGTCATCCTTTTGTCCCAATACGGCTCCAATGGCAAAATCACTTGCATCGGTCATGATCTCAAAAGGACGATCCCATTTGGGTGCTTGAATGATTGGGGCCGATATAAGTCTCTCCTTCAACAAGTCAAATGCTTCCCTACAATGATCATCAAACACGAACTCCACATCCTTGTGCAAAAGTTTGCACAAGGGGTTAGCTATTTTGGAGAAATCTTTAATAAACCTTCGATAAAAACCCGCGTGTCCCAAGAACGACCTCACGTCTCGAGTATTAGATGGATACGGTAAGGTTTTAATCACATCTACCTTTGCCGTATCCACCTCAATCCCTCTTTTCGACACTATGTGTCCTAACACGATTCCGCTACTCACCATTAAGTGACACTTTTCAGAATTTAAAACAAGGTGAGAGTCTATGCACCGTGATAGGACCATAGCGAGGTGGTCTAGACACGAGTTAAATGAGTCCCCATGGATGGTGAAGTCATCCATGAAGACTTCCAAAATGCGCTCCACATAGTCCGAGAAAATGCTCATCATGCATCGTTGGAAAGTGCCGGGGGCATTGCACAATCCAAAGGGCATGCGGCGGTAGGCATAAGTACCAAATGGGCAAGTGAAGGTTGTTTTGGATTGATCCTCCGGGTGAATGGGAATTTGAAAATACCCGGAATATCCATCCAAAAAACAATAGTACTCTTTTCCACCTAACCTCTCTAGCATTTGATCTAGAAAGGGTAGGGGGAAATGGTCCTTGAAAGTGACTTGGTTGAGGCGGCGATAATCAATACACACCCTCCATCCCGTTTGTAAACGGGTGGGGATCAATGCCCCTTGAGTGTTTTTGACTACCGTCACCCCTCCCTTCTTAGGCACAACTTGAGTAGGGCTTACCCATTGGGAGTCACTAATTGGAAAGATAATACCCATTTGGAGAAGTTTGATAACTTCTTCCTTGACAACTTCCATCATAGGTGGATTAAGCCTCCGTTGTGGTTGCCGAACGGGTTTTGCATCCTTTTCCAATCGAATTTTGTGCATGCAAGTGCTTGGACTTATTCCCTTAATATCCGCAATGCTCCATCCAAATGCTTCTTTATGTTTCTTGAGCATGCTCACCAATCTTTCTTCTTGGTCAACTTTGAGTTTGTTGGAGATGATCAATGGGAGGGTATTGTTCTCTCCCACAAAAATGTATTTGAGGTGATTTGGGAGAGGTTTTGGTTCATGTTTTGGGGGTTTCAAGATAGAGGGGAGTGGTCTTTCAAGATTGGCATCTAAGGGAAGGAAGGATGAAAGGGATGTGTGTTCTTGAAAAGCTAAAATTTCAATTGAGGCAGAACATCCCGCAGCTCCGGTGCACACCGCAGGCTCCGGTGGGTACCGCAGGCTCCGGTGTGGGCCGGAGGCTCCGGTGGGAGTCTGGAAGTTTTTCTTGAGTTTCCCCTTTAGGTGCTTCCTTTGGAGGGTCTTCCTTCTCCAACTCCTCTAGGCTTTCCTGCACATCTTGAGACAAAACTACACGCAAACCCTCGTGTTCCACATCATTAGTAAGGGCCACCTCAAGAGGGTCCCTTTGACACAACATATAAATTTGAGAGACAATTGGTTCAATGATGTCTAAGAAATAACATGAATGTGAATCGCTAGGTTGTTTCATAGCATCATAGATGTTGTATGTGAGTTTCCTTCCATCAAATTCCATAGTGAGGTTCCCATTAGACACATCAATCTTGGTTTTAGAGGTCTTCATAAAAGGCCTCCCCAAAAGGATTGGAGTGGCCCTCGAGTCGGCTTCCATGTCAAGAACATAGAAGTCGGCCGGGAAGGTTAAATGATCTACCTCTACCAACACATCCTCCACCATCCCCTTTGGGTATATGTTTGAGCGATCCGCAAGTTGGATCACTACATCGGTTTTGTTCAATGGTGGAAGTCCCAAAGTCTCATAGAGGGCATATGGCATAACATTGATTGATGCACCAAGGTCTAACATAGCATGAGTGAAACTTTTGTCCCCAATAGAGCATGGTATGGTGAACATTCCCGGGTCTCCACACTTTTTGGGAAGTGATTTTTTAAAAATTGAGGAAACATGTTCACTTACCCTTACTCTTTGGGTTCCCTTCCTTGGGCTTCTCCTAGGTGTGCAAAGTTCCTTGAGAAACTTTGCATACCTAGGCACACCTTTCAAAAGATTTAGCAAAGGGATATTTACTTCACACTTCCTAAAAGTTTCGTAGAGATCCTCATCTCTTGCGACACTTTTAGAATGTGTGAGAGCACTAGGAAAGGGTACCTCCACAACATATTCTTTCTCGATCTCCTCAATATGATCCTTGGTTTTGTTGCTTTCACTCTTTTCTTTGTCATTCCTCAAGGGACTCTTCTCCTCTTCTCCATTAGTTTTAGAGGGTGTCTCTTTCTCTTTTTCAACCACTAGCTCTTCTTCAATTTGTTCCTCAATGTCAATGACCCTCTCATGTGACTTGGCCTTCCTCTTCTTCTTCGGGAGATTCTAGGTTCTCCCTTTCTCAAAGTCATGGAGCTTGCATTTTCCTTTGGTGGAAATGTGGTAGATGGAATTGAGTTAGAGTTCCTTTGATTGTTCTTGGCCATTTCTTGTGCAAGTTGGCCAAGTTGAATCTCAAGGTTCTTCACCCTAGCATCACTTGAAATTTTGTCCGCATCCATTTTGTCAAACCTCTTGGTATTTTCGGCTTGCCCTTTCATGATCATCTTAAACATCTCATTTGTGGACAAATCTTCATTTGCTTGGGAGGAAGAGCCCCCTCCTTGTTGGAAGTTCTTGTGGTTACCTTGGAAATTCCCTTGGTTTCCTTGGTTTCCAAATTGGAAGGATCCTCCCTTGGCTTGTTGATGATTGTTGTTTCTTTGGTAATTGGAGTTTTGTCCTTGTGAGTTGGAGTTCTTCAAGTGGTTGAATTGACCATTTTGGAAGCTCTTGGAGGTATCTCCTCCCCAACTAAGGTTTGGATTGTCCCTTGACCCAATGTTGTAAGTATTGCCACTCGGATCATACTTATAATACCCTCCCCCATTGGGGTTCCTAGAGTTGTATTGACCGTGCATCATGGCACTCACATTCTCCTTGCTTATTCCTTGCTCTTCCATGATGGGACAAGTTTCCATTGGGTGTGGCCCTTGACAAAAATTGCACTCCACATTAGACCCTTGTGCTCCTCCTTGATTGTTCCCCACTAGTTGAGCAACCATTTTTGTGAGATCATCCACGGTTTTCTCAAGCTTGTGGGAGGAAGGAGAAGGTGTCTCAATGGAGTTAATATTCTTTGACACTCGGCTTCTTCCATAATTCCTTGTGCTAGCGGCCAACTTTTCTATGATCTCATTTGCCTCCGCCACGGAATAATTGTCAACTCCACCACCCGTAGCGGAATTAACCATGATTTGGTATTGTACGGTAAGACCATCACAAAAGTTGACCAAAAGGTCATCACCACTAAGACCATGATAAGGACATTGAGCAACTAATTTCTTGAACCTCTCCCAATACTCATATAAGCTCTCACTTGCATCTTGCTCCGGAGAAGTGATGGCTTTCTTTGCATGGTTATGTCTTGAGTCGGGGTAGTATTTCTCAAGAAAAGCCGCCTTCATGTCCTTCCAAGTACGGATTGTACCCGGTTGAAGGTAAAACAACCAATCTTTTGCCGCATCTTGAAGTGAAAATGGGAAAGCTCTCAACTTAAATTGATCTTCCGTGACACCATTTGGAATTGCACCCTCACACATCATATGGAATTCGGAAAGATGGCGATTTGGGTCATCCCCCGCATGTCCATGAAACTTTGGGAGG
The DNA here is from genome assembly GCF_048544455.1 of Silene latifolia. NCBI lineage: Eukaryota > Viridiplantae > Streptophyta > Magnoliopsida > Caryophyllales > Caryophyllaceae > Silene > Silene latifolia. The sequence goes on along the minus strand of NC_133537.1, from coordinate 94,329,112 downwards.
TTGTGAATAAAATAGCCCTTCAATTCAAAGTTGGCATTAGCCCCCATGGGTGGGTAGGCAATGCAAAGAGGTTGAGTGTCATAATTCCTTGCCCGGAGCTCCCTAATAGTTCTAGTATCATTCGCCATTTGTGGGTATTCCACTTCAATTGGTTCTACTTCTATTGGTTCTTCTTCAATAGGGACTTCTAAGGGTGGTTCTTCCACTATATGCTCTCTTTGGGGCCTTCGGTACCAAGGGTTAGTGAATAGCCAAGAATAGGCCCCAAAAGCGTCTTCTTCCACGGGAGTTGAGTCACCGTGTTGTGGGGAACCAAACATATACCTTCGCACTAAGCAAACAAATTAGAACTTCCTATTACTACTAACAACAAGAGGAGTAATAAAACAACTAAACATAAATTCACAAACTCAAGTTCTAGCAATGTTGCCCTTCCCCGGCAACGGCGCCAAAATTTGGTAAGCAAATTACTAGGTCGCTAAAATACTAGAATTAACTACCAAATTAACAATTTATAGCCTAAACTTTGACTCTACTAACTTTCAATAAAACCAATAGTAAAGCGGAAGTAAAGGGTCGAACCCAAGGGAAGGGGTTAAGACTAAAGACTTGAAATGTAAACTATTGACAATTAAGTAGGTCTCCACTTACTAAATAACAACCTAATGACAATTTAAACTTAACAAAAGAAAATAATCACAAACAATGGCTATTAACAAGGATCAACTAGTAGGGAACATATATGGAAAAGGATTGGTTTTGGGAAACAAACATGGGAAAATGAGTAAAGGTTGAATATCTTCCTATTGAGACAATTCTACAAACAACTAGTATGCAAGATTCAATGTAAGGGGGAATACTTGATGTAATTTTCTCTTAGTAACCCAACAATGGTAAAGCTTGACTCTTTTTACTCTCTCACAATTATCTACCCACTACTATCACCTCAAGATGTTGATACATGTAAATTAAACCATCTACACATACCCTTCAAGCTTAAGCAACAAATCATTAAACCATGAAAAGAGACTAAGCATGAGCATTAAGAATTTACCAAAAGATGAAGCTAGGATCAATTCCTCAAGAGATTAAACCATACAAATGAGCAAAAGACAAGAACTTTCCTATTTGTTGTAAGAATCCTTTAAACCAAATCAACTAACAACAAATTTGCTTCAACAATCCCAACTAAATTAAACCATTTCATTAGGATTTGCACTAGTCAAGTAAATAACATGCAAGGATGGCCAACCCAAACATTCAATTACTCAACAAAAGAAATTAAGCACAAGGAAAGAACTTTAGATAAATAAAGAGAGGTTTAAGAGTCTTACAATTACCAAAGTTGGGTACTTTGATCAAATTACATCAAGTAAGGGAAGAACTAGCCTTCCATAGTCTTCATAAAACCCAAAATCAAAGAAAGATTACAACTTGAAAGCTAAATAAATTGTTCTTGCTTACTACAAATTTCTAGAGATTATTCAATGCTTAGATGATTAGAAGATCATGGGAGAGTTCAAAACATGGGGTATATATATGGTCGCACTCCTTTCTAGGTTAAACACCGAGATGGGCCTTCAACTTCCACAAAACACGGTCTTTTAATTTCGCGAGAGATAGTCAAAACCGCAGTTCCGCCTGGACCGCAGTTCCGGCTGGACCGCAGTTCCGCCCCGGACCGCAGTCGCGCGGTTTGGCCTGATGCCTTTTTCCTCGGTTGCTTGTCATCACCTTGATCCCCCTTTATCTTGGTTCCGTTGGTAAAGGGTTCTTCACGATGAATCTATCTCGTTCCTTGGAGTTTGGGTCGGGACTTTGGAAGCTTGTCTCGACCTTGACTTGTTGACCGCTCGGCTTTGACTTTGGTTGACTTTTTAAGTTGAATTCGCGCCTTTGCATCCTATAAATCATAGCTAACTCAAGCAATCAATCAAACCAAAACTTCCTTATTTCAATGACAAAACACTCCATTTGGCCACTTAGATTACCTAACAACACTTAATTAACTCGACTCTATTTGACGCTATCAATGTGCGAGAGCATAGCGAGAAGGCTAATTCCCCGTGACAAATACCCAGAATATGAAGGAATCAAAGAGTCTCATTACGCATATCGGATCAGAGAACGACCAAGGAAAGAGGTTCTTGCCCCTTTGCGTAAAGCACTAAAGATCCCTGAGGTATACATCAGTGTCCATGATTGGAGCTCCATCGACTACTCACGGGTCGCATCCATTCCCATAAGCAACTACACTGACCTATTTCATAAACACGATGAGGAACGGTTCCAATCGTTCCTCAAGAGAGTCAAGAAAGGGGAGGCAAAGATAGCAGCTGGAGCGTTACTCCCTCACCAAATAGTCAAGAAGGTTAGGGACAAAGGCAGCTAAGTTGCGGAGCTCCAATGGAAGACAATTGTGGAGGAGCTTTTGGCGTCAGGAAAGCTCAAAAACTGCCTGGCCATATGCGAATTATCAGGGAGCATGGTCGGAGAGCCCTTGGATGTGAGCGTTGCTCTTGGATTGTTAATTTCTGAACTAAGTGAGGATCCATGGAAGGGGAAATTAATCACATTCAGCAAGTGGCCACAGTTTCAAGTCATCAAGGGTGAAAATTTTTATTCTAAGATAAACTGTATTGAAAGGATGCATTGGAATATGAACACGGATTTCCAAAGGGTGTTTGATAGAATCCTTGAAGTTGCAATTGAAGGGAAACTCACAGATGATGAGATGATTACGCGGCTTTTCGTGTTCAATGACATGGAGTTTGATCAGGCATCGACTAATAATTAGGAGACGGACTACCAAGAAATCGTGAGGAAGTTCAACGAGAAAGGATTTATGACTTATGAGGGTTCCTGAGATCGTATTCTGGAACCTAAGGAACTCAAGTGCGACCCCTATCCCGAGTCATCAGCCAGGGGTGGCCATGGTCAGCGGGTTTTCAAAGAAATTAATTAAGTTGTTTATAAAAGAAGATGGGTGTCTAAGCCCCGTAAAGACCATGGAAGCTGCCATTTTCGGCAAGGAGTACCAGAAACTTGTTGTCCTGGATTAGTATCACCTTTTTTTTTATACGGAGAAATTTTTTATTGGAGACTAATAATTTTATCATCTTAGATAGTACTTATAAGTTTGATTGAATGTTTTTAGTGAATAGAGTTTGCTTGAAGCATCTGTTAATGCAATAACTCTTTAACTTAATTTGTCTTCCTCGCTCTTTTTATTTCGGGTTGTTATTATAGACAACAAATTACTTCATCCTTCAGTAGTGAACCTGTGATCATTATGATTTATCTAAATAGAGTTTGCTTACGGACATCCCTTGGCGAAGTAGACATCTTAGTTGGAGGTGCATGATTGTGTTGTTGTTCGTTCTCAGTTCGGGTTATGTTACAGTGCAATACATATGTGAAAGTTCACCTCTGTTAATTCTATGCTGTAATACTCCCTCCATTCAACTCCACACTACCATTATCTATTTTGCACACTATTCATAGTTAAACATTCAATTTCAATTTTCTCTCAATACATAAATGAAAATATATTCATGTGAGATCTTGTTTTATTCGTCAAATATTAAAGACATTAAAAATATCTAACTTTTATATTTTTTGAAAATACGTAGCTAACGATATTTAGCGCGTAAAAAATGCGTTGGCAAACGTGAAAAAAGAAAGTGGTAGTGTGGAGTTGAATGGAGGGAGTATAATGTAAGTTCGGTTTTGATTCGTACATGGGTAAGTTCGCTATAATATAATGTAAGTTCGGGTAGTACGGAGTGTACACTTGCATAATTATTTACGAATTTACGGAATAGTTTTCATTTGAACAACTATGATAGAGGGGATTCAGGGCAATACCCGGGAAACTTTGACGGGTTTTAATTCCCACAATAGACATTAAATATGTCAGGATTTGTGAAAAGTGATAACCCTTCACAAATACATTCCCTGTAACTTTCATATCTATATAAATAGACATGGATTGAAGATGTTTAACACATAGAAAAAGAATTTTATCTTCTGCATCATAGAACAATATAACAATCTATACACAATAATTCTGAATTACTTCTTTGATTTTTGGTTTGTGCCCAAAATCAGAGGGTCACTGTCTTATCTCAATAGGAAATTCGATTTACCCGGGCACAAATAAGGGTCGATTCGGTGTGGTTAATTACTGTCAATCCTTATTCATGCATACTCAACGTCTAACATATGCTATGTTGTTTGTTCAATTAAATAGATACTGTAAAAGATGTAAATGGATAATTTGGTGTATAGCAACCAAAAACTCTATATTCCTTCAACTTTGAGGTAGCCAATAATTATAATATTATACGGAGTATGTAAATCATTCTCCATATTAGCGGAGAAGTAATTATTAAACTAATCCACTTCTGAATGTATTTATATAAGGCCGTGTTACACAATTAATTGTATTGTTTATAAATGTTTGCTTTATGTCTGATGCAAGCGTTTGTACATATCCTGTAATTGTGAATGGGGTTGTAGCTTGCCAAGGCTCAAACGATGGTAGACGTATATTGATCGTGCTGAGGGTGGAATAGCCGACCGTCTGAAACTATAATGGCGTACAACTCTGTGGATTGTAAAATGTTAATAATTGTCCTCATCGAAGCTACACTCGAAAGCAAGTAGGGTCACAGCCTCACAGGTCACAGGTATGCAAATGTGAGTAAAACATATCATAATTTACATTATAATTCTTTGAACATTTATTTATTTAATTTAGACATTTTACTAATTAAAATATACAAATATTTCCCGTGAATTTATAAATACCATATAATTTTGTTTGTAAATGTCCCTTTTAAGCGTAAAAACTAGTTTTGTGACCCGTGAAATTCACGGGATGTATTGTTTTTAGTGTGATGTTTTTAGTATTTCTAGAAATTGTAATTTTGTAAAATATCAAACCACATAGTAAGATCGCCTCATGAATAATTGATGATAAATCGTGTACTTAAATACCAGGTATTGACATGTTAACGTAAAGATCAAAATCGATAAATTAAATAAGTCAAGTAGGTGAAGAGTGCTATGTTTTCAAAGGTAAAATGGTGAAAAAACCCAACAAATACCAAAATAGATCATACATTTGAAAAAAAAAAAGAAATTATTAGTCATTCACGTTGATGTCGTCAATCTTGTAGTTAATCTCCAATATATATTTGTTTAATCAATCCTATTATTTCACTTCTACCTATCGTCTTCGTTCTCCAATGAATCGTCCCTATTAAAAAAAATAACTCAGTAATTAGTACGAATTAACCAACAAAATTATTATGTTTTATTAGAATTTTGACGTTTATTTTTAAACGTAAAATTGAAGACCAATGTTTAATTTTGACGTTTATTAAGCAACAAAATAATTACGTCTTTTTTAAAAAATATAAATAGTTTGAATTACGAAGACAAATATTTTAATTTTTTGTGTCAATTACGAAAACAAATATGAGACTATGAAATAAATTATCGTTATGTGAACAAAATTGATATCCAAAATTTGTTCCAGAAACTTTCCAATCCATTGACATTTGACACAAAATATGTGCTCTTTTATTTGAGATTATCTACTAATAAACAATACATTCATAACTTATGAGTTTATACCTTACATTTTTTTACCTTTGATTTTACCTCATTTTTGTGCCTTTTGTATTTCTTCCCTTTTCAAATTACCCACATGGTGTTTTGCTTATTTGCAGTCACATACATTTCATGATACAATAAAAATAAATGATATTGACCAAAGAGTAAAACATTAACTTGACAATAACTTGACAAATGAATAATAACATTGTCACATGTAAATCATTTAAAAACCAAATGGAAAACATGAATTCAGATATAAAGCAAACAATTCATAAAAACTAAAAACATAAAAATTCAAATATACTTTGTAGGACTACACCACCACCACCACCACCACCACAACAACAACAACAACAACAACAACATACAAATATATGTTCTCATCATAATCAAATAAACAACATACAAATATATGTTCTCATCATAATCAAATAAATAAATTAAACCATAAAATATATATCCCACAACTTAAAAACCGATGGGTAAATGGAAAATAGGTATTAAATAAATAAATGAAGTGAATATAAACTATTATAGGTATTATTATAGCTTTTATTGCCATTACACAACCATAGATTCCAATATTTAAATTTTATTTTTAATTTATTTTGTGTTATTGTTGAATAAGATAATTAAATGCCGAGAAACTCAAGAGGTGAATTAAATAAGAAAAAATGTTAATGAAAATGGTGGGGGTTAAACAATATGAGGAGTTTTAATCAATTGATTAACATATTTTATTATAAAAATTAATTAAATAGGAAAAAGTATTAATTAATTTAGTGGGTATTAAGTATTATGAAGAGTTTTAATCAATTTATTAACATGTTCTTTTAAAAAAATGAATGAAATAGGGAAAAACACTTAATAAAAATGTATGAAAAGTTTAATTAATCTATTAACATGTTTTATTACAAAAAATTCAATTAAAATGTCAATTTTAATTATAAATTATGAAACTTTGATGTAAATTTGTAAGGGTTACATAAATTTTGGAAAATAATATATTTAAATTAATGTCATGTAATAAAAATTTGATAATTCAGTCATATTTATTTGCCATGTCACATTAAAATTTGTCATGTGTAGTAAGTAACGTGACTTTTTGTTAATGTTAGGTGGCATTGTATACGTGACATTGTATACGTGACATTTTAAATTCCCCTTTTAATAATATTGTATAGATAAAAATCTAAATAGTAAACCAGCATAAAGGGCTGGCCCGCTGACTTTTCTTGTTGTACATACCTGTCCATTTAACTTGGAGGACCGAGCTTAGCCCGCCCTCTTAAATTTTCGGGTGTAATCGAGTGATCTAAGACTTATTTGACCATTAATGTTTTCAAATCGTAACTAGTTTTGTGACCGTGGAAATCACGGGTTTTTTTTTAGGATTATTGGTTGTTTTTCCAACCCTAATCCGTCTATGTTGGGCTTGTCCGGTTGTCAATTTGCAGGCCCAAAAGCTATTTGTTTTGTTTAATTGTTTTTCTTTCCGGTTGTTTTCAATATTGTTTAATAAACTTTTTTTTTGAGTTAAAACAGTGGGCTTTATATTAAATCAAGCTATGCAAGTGATAGGATGGCTTGCGGAAAATCGGTTACATACACTACTTCGTTACCTCTTCTCGTGCATAGTCTAGCACAAAGATGGGCCACAGTATTACCCCCACGTTTAACATGAGAACAACAACTACTAACGAAAGATGATAACACGTGAATAATGTCATCTATTAACACACCCAAATAATTCCTCCTAGGTGTCCTGCCGTTTAACTCATTCACCACAATCAGCGAGTCCGTCTCTATGTGCACCTTTTCGATTCCCATCCGTAAGGCAACTTCCAGGCCAACCACTACCACCTTCGCTTCCGCTTCCTCCATTGATCTTATCCTCACATCACGCTTACAGCTAACAACCACAACCGACCCATTGCTATCCCTCCCCACCATTCCTAGCCTCATCGACCCGTCGTCAAACATGGCAGCGTCCATATTAATTTTGATCACGCCTCCCCTGGGCTGCGCATGGTAATCAACAGACCCAACTCCAACCCGTTAAATATTTTCCTGTTGAGATAGCTATGTTAATATACAAACTATAGAATATATTAGCTGATTACGTTGAACCCTATAACAAATTTCACTGAATATATTGATGCCTAATTTATTGATTAGTTAGAAAGTGTCGAATTTGTTAGCTGATGACGACCAAGTTAGGCACTAAACTAATACGCAAATATATGTAGGGAATATTATATTGCACGGAGGAGGGAGGAGCTTATAATTATAGTAGGATAAGAGGCGTTGTTGTAGAGGATCACTGTTTGAATAAAGTGTGAAGTATAATGATAAACAAAGTGAGGCGTACTTAAAGATGGGTTGCTCGTTATCTGGGTAATGGGTATTGTCTCTTTCAGTTGAGGTTCCTGTTGTGTTGTTTTTAAACTGAGAGTAATTAAAACCAATGATGATCAATAAAGTACATTATGGGGAAGTACATTCTAGGAAAATATACCCCGTGTACGTGTTCTCGCATCTTAACACCGTTGGCCTCGGAGTGGTAAGGTTGATGTTTGTGTTTTCAGTATTTGTAGCCTTGTGTGGTCGGCCTCTTCGGCGATAACCCAGCTCCACGTCACCACTGTCTATATAATTTTTCCAACCAAAAAAGTTATTGTTCGGTGAAATCAGCTAAGGAACAAAATTAAACCGAGTGTCTGCCTAAAATCACTACTATGAAGGTGATAAAATAGAATTAACAAATAATAAAATATGGCATACTTGAAGCTGAGTTCATGATCGGGGAAGCAGGAGATTGGTCATGCAAGCATCCCAATAAGTGGATTATACATCTGATGTATTACCACCAATTCTATAGTTTTTGAGCATTATAATAAAATTTTTGGGTTTTGTTTTAAAAATTATGAGTTTTACTATAAAGTTTCTGAGTTTATTCACTTGAACATTAAGCTCTAAAAAGTTACAATAAAACTCAAAAACATTACATTTAAATTTAGTAAAATTTGACTTTTGAAGGAAAAAAATTAAAATCTAACTTATAAACTTTAATAAGCTCAAAAAAACTATAAATATGCTCAAAAACAAAAAAACTTTAAAGTAATAAACTCAAAAAATATAAATATATGCTCAAAAACAAAAAGGTTGGAGGTAGTACATCCGATGTATGTTTCCTTTTCTCCAAGCATCCGGAGGTGAACACTGGACCTGTATTTTATGATTCAAACAATTATATGTATTCGTTAGCTGATGTACATAAGTGATAAAATAGAGTAAACAAATAAAAAAGTATGGCGTACAAAGCCGGGTTCGTGATCGGGGCAGCAAGAGATTGGTCATGCGTGGGCTCGGAGGTGTATACTGAACCTGTTTTTTATGAATCAAATAGTTTTGTGGAATTCGTTAGCTGGTGACATTGTGTACTCTAAAAATTTCAATGAATATAGAACTCAGTTAGACGCTAAATTGTTTTGATTAGTGGGTGGTAATGTTGTTTTGCTGTTTAATAACATTTTACGTCAAGGCAAACTCTTTAGTGGATATAATATTGAAGGGGAGGAGGGTATATTTATAGTAGAATAACAGGCGGTATTGTTAAATTTCAATGCTTGAAGGATGTGGGAAATTTAATGAGAACCAAAGTGAGGCGTACTTGTATTGGCCATACTTTCAGCTTGGGTTCCTTTTTTTTCAAAAAAAAATTGTGAGTAATTAAAATCCAATGTCGTGTTTAAAATTGATCAATAATACATTATCATGAATTATACCTCGAGTGCTGTTTTCGCATCGTAACACGGTTGGTCTCGGAGTGGTACGGTTGATGTTTGGATTACCAGGATGATGTGAATATTATTTGCGCACATTTAGTCCCCTAATTGAGCCTATTTTGCATACTATTATAACATTCCATAGCCATTTTATCCGTCAAATGCTTTCTATTTTGCTTTCCTAGTGTATTTCATATGTTTTGTAGGAAGGAAGATAATTAGGCGGAAATTCACGTCTCTCGTGCATATTTGGAAGCTTTTTGATGATATTGGATGACTAGTATGAAGAGAAAGGTAAGAATGATGACCAAGGATGTAGGAATAAAGAGTATATAGAAGGATCATAGGCTTAAGAGCAAGGATGACGAGAAGGAAGTCATTGCAAGAAGAAATTGCTTGGAACCAAACCAAGGCTTGCTCCATTGGCTCTGAAAGTATGCTAGATGAAACGGCGTCGAAAAATCAAGTGATCTAGGCTTTTGAATCATTCCAATAGGAGTCCGGATGAGAAAATGACGTCCGTTTTACAATCCGAGCTGAAACAGAGAAGTTGTCCGCCAATCCGCTTGTCCCGAGACTCAAGACGCTCGTCCCCTAAGACAAGACGCTCGTCCCCCCTCCAGGATGCTCGACTTAAAGCCTTGTGATCCGAGCATCCCGTGCTCACGACGCTCGTCTTGAGGCCTTGTGATCCGAGCGTCCCGAGACCAATCCGCTCGGATTCCTCTCCAGTGCCAACCGTCCCTCGGCCTAGACGCTCGGGGTGAGCATATTTTCTAGAGACCACTAAAAAGGAGACTAGCATCTCCCTTTGAGATGAGCATTTCCTCAACTCAACAATTAGGATTGCTATTTACTAATCTACCCTTGCTTAACCTAATGATGTACCACTATATATACTCCATTTGTAATAATCAAAGCATCAAGTTTCCTTAGATTAAACCAAGCTTTCTTAGATTAAAATCAACTTTCCTTAGATTAGATTAGGAGTATATTAGAATAGATTATCCTTCAATCTTTCCACAAAATTACACATTAATCTTTCCTTAATTATTGTTCAAGTTTATTATTGAGTAATTCAAGTTTATTATTGGGTAATTAGAAGATCATTTGGGTTTATTGGGAGATTGACAACCTTCCATCTATAATCAAGTACTTCTATTATTCTTTGCATTATTATTTTGGAATCATCTTCATAGGTATAATCTCTTTACCCTTGTTTAATTATTGATAATCACTTTCCTTTATTCATCATGTTTTGCTTTGTTAATATGATTGACAACCTTATTAGCATGTTGAACTTGATAATGAGTGAGTAGTTTCCTTAGCTAGGATTAATGGGTAATTAGGGAAAACCAACATGGGGATTAATCTATGCTTAATCTAATATGTTTTCATAATTAATTTGCTTGCTTGTTGTGATTCCAACTTATGCACATGTTATGTTTGATAAAATGCGAGCCTATGAATCCTTGCATTTTTCACCCATCACGTATCCTTTCAATGAGACTTGTAAGACATAAACCAACTCGAGTCTCATTAGACCATGCATATAGTTGGATAGGGAGGATTAAGTCGACTTGTAGGTGTTGTACAATCTAATTGATTCGGCTCCGGGACCCAAACCTTCTTAGGGATTGTAAGATATACACTAACTCGATCCCATCACAACAATAAGTGCTTGCATCTAGTAGAGAACACGTTTGTATGATCAACTCCCATGAATCCCTTATGAACCCATGATATTCTAGCACTTTTAATCATTTGTTTACATCCTTCCTTTTGTTACTTGTTTTACTTTATTGCTTGTATTAGACTAGAATACAACTACAAACCCAAAAAAATTGTGACACTAGCATAAATTGAGATACATAGACTTAGAAGCCAAAGCATACCATCCCATGGATCGACCTTGACTTAACCACTAACTAGTTGTTTTTTGAGAATTATAAATGTGTTTAATTGGATGTGTGACGACCAACTCTTGTCCATCAAAATGACGCCGTTGCCGGGGACGGTGTTATGTGATTAAGTTCTTACTTGTTTGTCTATTTTTATTTGTGCTTTAACCTTGAGTAACTTGTTCCTCAAGGTTCGTTTTTACCGTTTTATTGTAGTTTCCATGTTTGTAGTTGTATCTTTATCTTGACCATGATGATGACTCAAGACTTTACATATGGAGTATGTGATGGATCTTTTGAGTATGACTACAATGGGTATGGGGAGTTTGAGGAGCAAGTCAACACAAACCTACCTTACTACTCATACAATGAAAATCCTATCTACTACCCCAATTTTTCCCACCAAAATCACCACATCCAGTATCCACAACAACCGTCCACCTAATACCCATGTCATAATAAATTTCAATTGCCACAATACAACCACTTTTACACCCACCCACAACAAGAAGATGAACCCATTCAAAATGCGATACTGTAAATGATGGGAGATCAACAAAACTTCTTCAAACAAATGCTAGAGGAGAGCCAAAAGAGGGACAATGTTCTTTAAGGCATATTACCCAAGGTGAGGAATTGAAGATTCAAATTGCCCAAATAAAAAAAGCCCAAGCAACCACTCCCTACCATTCCTTAGACATTGATCATGAATGTGAGTTTGAAATAGTGACCTTTGATATGGAAGATGAGAAGTGGGAAGAGCCAATCTCCCTGAGCTCTTGTGAGTATGAAAGTGTTGTGTTCAATGAAGAAGATATGAGGTTAAGTAAGCCAAATACTCTTAACCTTTGTGAGTGTGAGGGTGTGACTTTTGATGTGAACATTGAGATGGTGGAGGAAGAATTATTGAGGAGAACTAACTCCCCTATTTATGATTCATATGGAGAAAGCGATGATGACGCATCTATGGAAGAAGATGATAAGGGAAAGATGGACTCAAATGATAAATGGAGTTGTGAGATCAACTTGCTTGAGGAACCCATCCTTGAGAATTTTGAAGATTGCTTCGATGAAGAGGAGGAATACCTTCATGAGAATCTCTTCGTACCCACTATGGAGCTTATGATAGTTGGAGATAACATTATCGACCTTCTCACGAAAGTCAAATCGTCATACAAGAATTACTTAGTCGAGAAGCTCAAAAACAAGGCAAAGAAGGAGCCTACATGTGGAAATTTGGCACCCACTATCCCAACTCCTAAGACATCCCATCATCAATGCCATGAAAGGTCGCCTTCTATCCTTGGAGAATTGACTAGTCCAAGCATTTGCGCCATCAACTCTGGAAGAAATAGGAGCAATCGGAAAACCCCCTATGACAACAATCTCAAGCTTGCTAGTTTCAAGAGCCGGGAAGGCCATCATCACAAAGCAAAGAAGAAGGGGAAGGAGTTCAAAGGGAGGTCCCTCATAGATTGGCCCTACTCTATTTTTCAATGGTTTAAGACTTATTCATGCTTACTTGAGGACCATTCACAAACCTTTGATCAACTATTAAGAGCATTGAGCTCCATGGATAATGGAATTTGCCATATGAATGAGTTTGGTGGAGTCCTCCCTCAACCCACCATTTGTAAGATATCTTATCCTTTGACTTTGCATTACGTTTACACTTGCATATACATATACGTTTAGCTTATACTTGTATTATATTGCATTTACATTAGTTAGTTCATATAGTATAGTTCACATAGTGTAGTTTGCGTTGTAATATATCTCACATGATTCATGTAGATAGTTGTATATAGCCACTAATGACCAATCCTATTCTTTTCTACACTAGAAATAGTGCTTAAATCGGTTTGGGGAGGTTTGATCATAGGTGACCATAGTTTACCAGAAATCATGCATCATTTAGTGTAATGTAGATTGCATTCATTTGTTATATATGTCATATAGAATTACATTTAGTTAGAGCAAAAAAATCAAAAATCCAAAAACATGTATTTCCTTTTTATTCCTACTCCTACATGTACATTGAGGACAATGTCCAAAATAAAGTGGGGGATGAGAATTTATATTCCAAAAATGCATAAAAATTGAAAAATTCAAAAAAACCTAAAACATGTTCTTTTCTTTGTAGTGTAGTCTTGTATATATAGTTTTGTATATATTGTGTTTGTTCATCCTTTTTCACATTGATCGACTACGCCATATCCGAGACATGAGGATATTGAAGACCGCATGGTATGATCTTTCCAATCTCCTTTTCCCTCTTTATGTTAATGACTATGTGGATTTATTTTGATTGATGCGGTATAAACAATGTGATTATAGGATTGCATTTAGATTATTTGGCATACTAGTTGGTAGAAGCATATGCATTAGGTTGTATATATGTTAGTTGCATCATGGCATGTAGTTGCATGTTAGAAAAATTTTGTGAAACTGTCTATTTGGGAAGCTTGACAAGTGTATATAGGCCCTTGTAGATACATTTTCTTCTTAAAACTTTGCTTGTTAGAATACTTGTAAAACACCCTAGGATGTGTCATGCTAGTATCCTTTGACCCATGGATTAAGGCCTAGTCAAGAGAACCTTGTGGTGTGATAACTCCTTGGCTACCGTTTATTCCAAGGTGACCCTTGAAACCATGCAACCATCATCCATGTTCTACCACATTTTGTCATCAAAAAGGGAATGAGCTCCTAATTGAGCCTATTTTGCATACTATTATAACATTCCATAGCCATTTTATCCGTCAAATCCTTTCTATTTTGCTTTCCTAGTGCGTTTCGTATGTTTTGTAGGAAGGAAGATAATTAGGCAGAAATTCCCGTCTCTCGTGCATATTTGGAAGCTTTTTGATGATATTGGATGGACTAGTATGAAGAGGGAGGCAAGAATGATGCCCAAGGATGTAGGAATAAAGAGTATATAGAAGGATCATAGGCTTAAGAGCAAGGATGACGAGAAGGAAGGCATTGCAAGAAGAAATTGCTCAGAACCAAACTAATGGTTGCTCCTTTGGGTCTGAAAGTATACTAGATGAAACGGCGTCGAACAATCAAGTGATCTAGGCTTTTGAATCACTCCAATAGGAGTCCGGATGAAAAAAATGACGTCTGTTTTACAATCCGAGCTCAAACAGAGAAGCTGTCCGCCAATCCGCTCGTCCCGAGACTCAAGACGCTCGTCCCCTGAGACAAGACGCTCGTCCCCCCTCCAGGACGCTCGACTTAAAGCCTTGTGATCCAGCGTCCCGTGCTCACGATGCTCGTCTTGAGGCCTTGTGATCCGAGCGTCCCGAGACCAATCCGCTCGGATTCCTCTCCAGTGCCAACCGTCCCTCGGCCTAGACGCTCGGGATGAGCATATTTTCTTGAGACCACCAAAAAGGAGACTAGCATCTCCCTTTGAGAGGAGCATTTCCTCAACTAAAAAATTATCATTGCTATTTACTAATCTACCCTTGCTTAACCTAATGATGTACCACTATATATACTCCATTTGTAATAATCAAAGCATCAAGTTTCCTTAGATTAAAGCAAGCTTTCTTAGATAAAATCAACTTTCCTTAAATTAGATTAGGAGTAGATTATAATAGATTATTCTTTAATCTTTCCCCAAATTTACACATTAATCTTTCCTTAATTATTGTTCAAGTTTATTATTGAGTAATTCAAGTTTATTATTGGGTAATTAGAAGATCATTTGGGTTTATTGGGAGATTGACAACCTTCCATCAATCATCAAGTACTTCTATTATTCTTTGCATTATTATTTTGGAATCATCTTCATAGGTATAATCTCTTTACCCTTGTTTAATTATTGATAATCACTTTTATTTATTCATCATGTTTTGCTTTGTTAATATGATTGACAACCTTATTAGCATGTTGAACTTGATAATGAGTGAGTAGTTTCCTTAGCTAGGATAAATGGGTAATTAGGGAAAACCAACATGGGGATTAATCTATGCTTAATCTAATATGTTTTCATAATTAATTTGCTTGCTTGTTGTGATTCCAACTTATGCACATGTTATGTTTGATGAAATGCGAGCCTATGAATCCTTGCATTTTTCACCCATCACTTATCCTTTCAATGAGACTTGTAAGACATAAACCAACTCGAGTCTTATTAGACCATGCATATAGTTGGATAGGGAGGATTAAGTCGACTTGTAGGTGGTGTACAATCTAATTGATTCGGCTCTGGGACCCAAACCTTCTTAGGGATTGTAAGTTATACACTAACTCGATCCCATCACAACAATAAGTGTTTGCATCTAGTAGAGAACATGTTTGTATGATCAACTCCCATGAATCCCTTATGAACCCATGATATCCTAGCACTTTTAATCATTTGTTTACATCCTTCCTTTTGTTGCTTGTTTTACTTTATTGCTTGTATTAGTCTAGAATACAACTAGAAACCCAAAAAAATTGTGACACTAGCATAAATTGAGATAGATAGACTTAGAACCCAAAGCACATCGTCCCATGGATCGACCTCAACTTAACCACTAACTAGTTGTTTGTTGAGAATTATAAATGTATGTGTTTGATTGGATGTGTGACGACCAACTCTTGTCCATCACAGGAATTGTAGCCTTGCATGGTCGGCCTCTTTGGCGATAGTTCTTCTCGACGTCACCACTGTCTGCGTAAATTTACCGTCGAAAATACTTATTGTTAGGTAAAATCAAGTAAAGTACTGAAATTAGGCTAGTACCCGCCTAGGCACGTTAATATCAAGGGGATAAAATATAGTCAACAAACAATAATATGGCGTACTTGAAGTCGGGGGCATCATCGCAGAAACTCCAAAACATAAATAGAGTGGGGTTAGCTTACCGCCTTTTTTGTTTTCGGAGCTGAAACCTACTTGTGGTACGCTGGCTGCCAAAACGGGGTTGTCAGCATTTGTGGGTTTTCGAGGACGTCCTCTCCTACGGGTACTGCATGCCATGTCGCCAATGGCTGTGTTTCTCTTACGTGCGTTGGTATTTAAATTAACCAAAGTGTTTGGGGAATTGTCGTTGTCTAATTGAATGGATGCTGAAAGGTTTGAGGTACCCGCCAAACGGCTCGTTGTCGAAAAGACGGTTGGTTCAATGTCCATGCCATCAAATGTCGGGCTTGCATCCCACAATATGGAAAATAAGAACAGTATGTTTGCAATTGGTATGTTGAACATCTAATTTTGTACGGCCAACTCTGATTTTACATTGAGTAATGCAAGTATCAGACTATGTATGTATGTGCTTGAAGGATTAATAGACTTAACAGAGGAGAACGGAAAGAGAAACATAGGGTAAAGAGCAAATAAATTTAACTAATTTGGAAATTGGGGTAGACTTTTTGTAAGTGCAGAAGGAAAGGTTGAGATAGTGCTCCGTATATGTGAGTAAGTAAGGCTGGCAACGAATGTGATGTTTGCTCCTTCATGCATACATTAACAACTTTAGATTCTTAAACCTATTACTATCAAAAATTTTAAAAGGGTAGAGGAGGACCACCTGTGTTGGCTTCACTCGTCAACACCGCCGGCCGTGAGGTGTTGGGGGTGACCAAACTTGAATCGTTGGAACTTGTTAGCTTACGTGGACGACCTCTTTTACGATGACCACGCTCCATATCAAAACTGTCGGTTTAAATTTTGGGGAAAGAGGTCAATATACATGTTAAAGAAACCATAATTAAACCAATTATTGGAAATATGCATAAAAGTAGACGTTTAAGGTGCTTTAGAGGTGGTGTGAGTTAAGTTCTGTTCACTTGTTGTCCGACCACTCGTAAATAGATTACGGGGCAACTGGACAGTAGACATGTTAAATAAGCCCTAATTAATTAAACAATGGTAAATATGACTTAAATTAGACGTTGGAGGTGCTTCATAGGTTGAGTCGAGTGGAGTTCAGGCCACTTGTTACCTTCAATAAGCCGGAAACGCCAGCAAACCCGCACAGAAACCAGACCGACATACGGGAAAACTCTTGACATATCGTCTCATGCAATTATTGTATCAAAATAACCCAACTTGAAAAGTCTACTCAACCATCAATTAACACACTTAAATCATAATTAACACAACGGCTTCAAACTCGTGGACATTGACACACACAGAATGTAAAGCAAACCAAGCAATCAGAATGTAATTCAATGGGAATATACATAAAGTAGGCTGAAATTTTGAAAGTATTCGAATGAGTTACGCATCATATCGGTAGAAGTCGGAAGAAATTGATTGAAATGTAATGCTAAAGAATAAGTAGCCCAAAAAAATAGCCAACCACGTTACCAACCTGTCTCAACCAGGTTAATTGGTTTCAAACCAATTTTACATTAAAAAAAACGATTGATGATTTGGACGACTGATGAGAAAGGGTGATTGAGGATTTTATGGGTGCATACTTAGGACCCTTGGGTTTTGCGATAGAATATATACAAAAGATACCCAAATTTAATCATATTATATGGAGTAATCAATCTAGGGAGGCAGACAGACTACAATTAAGTGTCATCAATACAGGAGCAAGTAACCGTGAAAAGGGCAGATTGAAAAGGCACAATAAATTTAAGGCGGTAACACACCTTCGTTAGACTGGGTCCGCCACCAACCCCGGACACAATTGTAGGAGCTGGCGGTTGACGATGGAGATCATGGGCTGAATAGAAGCCTAAGCCAGCGGCGCCGAGGTAGCTCTCCGAAGTGGCCATCTCGGTAACGGTATGAAGGACAAATTCGGGGAGATGATATTTTGGAGATTGGGTAGGTTGGCGATTTAGGTGGGTTGACTGAAAGAAGAGGGGATTAAGAAGCTATGGAGGGGAAGAAGAAATGACTGTATATGACGTTTATCGGTAGACGGTATAGCTGATTAGAGGTAACCATGTCTTAAATTGTTGAATTGTTGACGTGGGTTTTTTTGTTGGCGAGGTGGCATTTAGGAGTTATAGGTGGCATTACTTATGTGGCTTTTAGTTAGAGGTTTTGTTTACCCTTTTAATAATATTTATTGATTTGTCGAGCCAACTTGCGTAGCCAAGCTCAAGCTCACCTCGTATTCGATTTTATCCCTCTTTTTTTCGTCATCCATGTATCCTTAAAACACTTTAAAATTGACACGGACTCACCTAGAGGTGATAACCAGGTGAGTCAGGTCGGATTTTGGCCGGATCAAGTCGGGTTCGGTTTGGATAATTTTTGACCATTAAATTTAGATTTTTAATCATTATTTTGTTTAATTATATCATTATTAGGTCAAATGTATCATTCTAAAGGTTAATCACTTTCATTTTGATCAATATTAAGCTTAATAATTGTCGGGTAATCAATTAATTCAGTCAATAACGGGCCGGGTCGTGTTCGGGTCACTGATCATCAGGTCGTGTCGGATTACGGTTCGTCATCGGGTTGCAAAATTCTCGGTTCTGTCGAGTCGGCTCAGACTTAGCAGCTCTAGACTCACCCAGAACTAGCATTTCTTGTAGCGCTATAAAGGCAAGTGACCAAGGGGGAATCCATACGGGGTGGGATGATGGCCGGGTTGAACTCTAACCCGTATTATCTTTTAAAAAAATATAATAGTTAAAATATTTCAAAAACAAAGAAAAGGAAATTGTAATCGCATCATCCACTCACAGAATCACAGGCATAATAGCCTTAAAGTCATTAATTATAAAGAGCATGAACGATAAATTAAGGCTCGAACTCAAAGAAAGATGGTTGTATCCAAGTGTCCTAGAAATTTCAAAACATTAGGTTTGTTGTTGTCGCTCCCAATTTTCACCAAACAATAATGATGTGAATACGAATCACCTTAATGAAATAATTCTCGAAACAAGCAACCAAGACAACCCGAGTCACCAAGCATGGATCGGTTCGAATAATAGTCGAGAAAAGTGCATGATCACCCGCCAATGGGACGGGTAGAACCGTGTGGAGCAAGGAGAACCGTGTGGAGCAAGGTCTAACCTCGAAAATGGGCTAGTCCAAAGGCATTGAATAAAGCTCACCTAGTTTTTGTCATAGCCTAGTTTTTACAAAGGTCTTACCTAGTTTTTGATTTAGTCTTACCTAGTTCTTCCACATAGCCTAGAACTCACCACAAAGCATTAAAGGCTAGCCTTGGGCATCAAGGATTTCGGCCTATATAAGGCTTGTAGTCCTCATTTGTTTATCATCCAATTTTGAAGTAAAAACTTGAGAGTATTCTCTAAAACTTGTCTTGTCTTCTTGTGTTGTTACACGAGTGATTTGGCTTAAGAGGTCGAAACGCGATTTCGCACCTTGCTTGAACGAGGGACGTGATCCTAAGTTTAAGTCGGATTGTTTGACGAGTATCAAACAATTCACCCATTGGCGTAGCTATAGGTCTAGCTACGACAAATATCCCATTGTTTTCGAGGTCTTCATTGATCTTGAAACAAATATCCCCTTTATTTCAAAACACAAAAATAACCCTACAAAAATGTCTTCCGCTTCCGCCAAAATTCACATCAAAAGTGGTATCAGAGCTTCGGCTCTTGATTTCCATTAATCGAGACGATCCAGGGGTCTTGATTTCTTCACACAAAAAAAAAACAAAAAAAAAAAGTCACTGTTCACGGTACTGTTCACCATCAAAAAAAAAAAAGGTTTCGAAATTTCAAGCAACCAACATCAAAAATGAATTTCGACGATCCGAACTTTCTCAAGAATCTTCAAAGGGCTTTAAAGAATTTACAAGAAAACGATCCCAAGTGGATGCCGAGACGAGAACGAGCCGCTGAAGAGTTCAAGGTCAGTGAACTACCCGAGTTCACGGGAGGCACGGACCCCGAGGATTATCTCGATTGGGAGAGACAAATCGAACGAATGTTTGATTTCAAAGTTCTGGATGACGCGAAACGATGCAAGTACGCTATTCGAAGACTTAGTGGAGGGGCTTCACTATGGTACGAGAATTTGAAAGCAAGGCGTGCTCGCGCTGGAAAAAAGAAATTATCATCTTGGGATTCTCTTAAACACAAATTGCGCAAGAGATATGTTCCAGCAACTTATAGGCTCCCGACTTATCATAAGATCGCCAATCTTAACCAAGCGAGGCTTCGTGTCTCTGAATACATCGACAAGTTTGATAATCTCACTTTGAAGAGAGAATTGGAAAAGAGTGAAGAATTAAAGATGGTTGAAGCACAAGGAAAAGCTAAATTGCCAACAATTTATGATGAGATGTTTGATGAGGAGGAACGATTGGGTGATATGTTCAATTTCGCAGAAAGAGAAAAGGACGAGATTATAGAGCCATTAAGTGACGATGATCAAATTAAAGATGTGATTGAAGATGACATATTTGCCAACTTGGATGAACCTCATATGGGAGTCGCTTCTTTATTTGATCCAAATCTACCAATTGTCTTTGATGAAGAATTGGAAGAAGTTTATGACGAAACTCTCATGGAAGGAAGTGATCATACAAGTTATGACGATGCAACTCAAGACAATCCTAATCTTGTGCCAATCTCGGACGAGGAATTCAATGATGTTTTCTTCGAGGAACTACCCGCTGGTTTACCACCTATTCGAGGGATTGAACACCAAATCGATCTCCTACCTAGAGCTCCCTTACCAAACAAAGCCGCCTATAGATGCAATCCAATGGAGACAAAGGAATTGCAAATCGAGGAATTGATGGAACAAGGTTATGTGCGCGAGAGCATAAGTCCATGTGTTGTCCCTACTCTACTTGTCCCAAAGAAGGATGGGACGTGGCGAATATGCACTGATAGTCAAGCCATGACCAACATAACTATCAAATATCGTTTTCCTACCCCAAGGCTTAACGACATGCTTGATGAGTTACATGGGTCCGAAATCTTTTCTAAGATCGACTTGAGGAGTGGTTATCACCAGATGCGAATGAGAGAAAGGGATAAGTGGAAAACCGCGTTCAAGACTATACATGGGTTATACAAGTGGACTGTCATACCATTCGGATTAACCAATGCTCCGAGTACCTTTATGCGACTCATGAGCGAGGTGTTCAATATGCCCCAAGAGCAACAACTCCATGGTAGAAAGGAGAAGTGTTCAGTCTTGGTCAAGAGCGTTATCCTTCTTGGCTACAGGGTTTCAAAAGACGGAGTTTCGGTCGATCAATCTAAAATTGAAGCAATCAAGTCATGGCCTACTCCTAAGACCATCACGGAGGTCCAATCATTTCATGGACTTGCCTCATTCTATCGGAGGTTCATTCGAGACTTTAGTACCATTACTAGTCCTATCACCGAGGGTACGAAGAAGGGAACCTTCGTATGGACCACAGCCGCTCAAAAGGAGTTCGGAACCATTATTCAAAAACTTTGCGAGGCACCATTATGGGCACTCCCGGATTTCACTCAACCATTTGAGGTGGAATATGACGCAAGTGCTGTTGGAATTGGAGCCGTACAAATACAAGGAAAGCGACCCATCGCTTATTTCTCCAAGAAATTGAATGGAGCCAAGCTCAATTACTCGACGTACGACAAAGAATTTTATGCTATCGTGAGGGCTCTTCAACATTGGAGTCACTACCTTTAGCCGAGTCATTTCATCCTGCACTCGGACCACGAATCACTGAAGCACATCAATGGACAACAAAAGTTAAACCCACGACATGCCAAGTGGGTGGAGTTCCTACAATCCTTTCACTTTTCATCAAAGTATAAACATGGCAAGAGTAATGTGGTGGTCGATGCTCTCTCACGACGGTACTCATTATTGAACGTTCTCGATGTCCGATTATTTGGATTTGAGGCATTGAAGGATTACTACGAGCATGATCCCGACTTTGGAGAAACCTTCGAGATTTGCAAGTCCGGAACTCATGATGAGTTCATTATTCCAGATGATTTCCTCTTCAAAGGTAATAGACTTTGTGTTCCAAAACTTCCAACTCGGGAACTCCTTATTCGAAAAGTTCATGGAGGTGGACTTGGAGTACATTTCGGGGTAAACAAAACTGTAGATATTCTTAAAGAGCATTTTCATTGGTCCCAACTGCAAAGAGACGTGCAGGATGTGATACGAAGGTGGGAACCGTATCAAGTCAAAGAACCGTATCAAGTCAAAGAACCGTATCAATCACCAATTGACAAATACATTGATAAGAAGCTATATGGTGGGAACTCTAATTTCTTATTGAAGTCAATTTTCATGGAAGCTCATGATGATCTTGTTGCTTCGAGCAACCATTATTTGGATTTTGGTAGAATTGTGCATGGAAGGTGGTGGGAAGGAAATCACAAGAAAGTAAAGCACAAGCAAAGATGGCGCAAAATGGTTGTGATTGACAATACTCATTACAAATTCAAATCACCGGAGAGGGATAAACATGAAGACTACATTGAAGATGATGAGCTGAAGAAGAGATCAACGGGGTGCGTAAACTGCTTCATGTTCTTAATCAAGTTTGAATCTAACTTCCAGATTTGTTTTGATCCCGGTGGCATCAAAGATGATTCGACTACGTGTTCGGGCTTGTTCGGGTTTATAATATTCATCTTTGATCCCGGCATACTGAGGCAAGAATTGAGGACAATTCCTTTCAAAGGGGGAGGAATTGATGTGAATACGAATCACCTTAATGAAATAATTCTCGAAACAAGCAACCAAGACAACCCGAGTCACCAAGCATGGATCGGTTCGAATAATAGTCGAGAAAAGTGCATGATCACCCGCCAATGGGACGGGTAGAACCGTGTGGAGCAAGGAGAACCGTGTGGAGCAAGGTCTAACCTCGAAAATGGGCTAGTCCAAAGGCATTGAATAAAGCTCACCTAGTTTTTGTCATAGCCTAGTTTTTACAAAGGTCTTACCTAGTTTTTGGTTTAATCTTACCTAGTTCTTCCACATAGCCTAGAACTCACCACAAAGCATTAAAGGCTAGCCTTGGGCATCAAGGATTTCGGCCTATATAAGGCTTGTAGTCCTCATTTGTTTATCATCCAATTTTGAAGTAAAAACTTGAGAGTATTCTCTAAAACTTGTCTTGTCTTCTTGTGTTGTTACACGAGTGATTTGGCTTAAGAGGTCGAAACGCGATTTCGCACCTTGCTTGAACGAGGGACGTGATCCTAAGTTTAAGTCGGATTGTTTGACGAGTATCAAACAATTCACCCATTGGCGTAGCTATAGGTCTAGCTACGACAAATATCCCATTGTTTTCAAGGTCTTCATTGATCTTGAAACAAATATCCCCTTTATTTCAAAACACAAAAATAACCCTACAAAAATGTCTTCCGCTTCCGCCAAAATTCACATCAAATAATATAAGTCAAACTCATATAACAATTTCAATTAAGCTTTCTAAATAACCACTAAGTACAGTTGGTCTTGTTTCAAACGGATCATTTTGGTCTGAAGCAATAGGAGGGAATTTTATAACCATTTTACAACTAAATGTGACCATTATTGAAAAATAAGTTGCCATAAACTGTAACATTGACTCTACCATTGTGGTTACATTTAACTATAAAATGGTCACATATGCCCGTCTGAAGCTTCAGACAAAAAGTGGCGATCTGAAACAAGAATTTGTGTACCAAGTATTATAAGAACTACCTGTTCGCGTGTATTCACCACTTTTTAGTTGAGGGTGAGTTAAAGTAGGCTTATTCTATAATCGCTTGATTGTTTGTGTGACGTGATTGATTGTATGCGAAGAACGCAAAGAGATTGAACACAAAAGAAAGACACAAAGTTTGGTGACGCTGAAAACCCTAATGGGAAACAACCGCGGGGGGAGACGGAATCCCACCAATTTCTTCACTAGCATTCGATTAATTTAGGCCACGGGTACAATTAGAATAGACGGCTAATTGCTAGTTCTCTGTGGTGATGTTTTGTGTGTTGCCTCTCGAATGATCCTCTTCTTCATACCCTTCCTTCCTTTTATAGTGATTAACCCTATTAGGGTTAACTAGCTTACTCTCCAAGGTATCCACCGAATGCCTCATAGCCTACGCGCTTTCCTTCTGCTTCTCGTTAATCTACTACCGGGGACCTGCCAGCTTCCCTTCCTGGCCTCAGATGATGACTTATGATTCCTTGGCCCAGTCATTGGGAAATTGGGCCCCAACAGTTTGATGGATGATGGGATGCAGGGGTTCTGCCGGCTGATGGATGACAGGGGCAGACCTTTGGCATGCGTTACATTGTTTCACATAATGTGTAGCATCTTCTCACTTTGTAGGACAAAAGTATCACTGCGCGAGACCTTTCTTAGACAGGTTCATGCCCTCTGAATGATATCCACACTCTCCATTGTGGATGGCATGCAATACTGTGTGTGCCTCGTTTTTTTCTAGGCATCTTAGATAGGGGCCTCATAAGGATTTTATGACAAGCACATTGTCAATCATTGTAAATCTAGATGCTTTCATTTTAAAAGTCCTTACCTCCTTATCTCCTGGGATCCTATCTTACTTTAACCAGTTTATGTAAGGCTAGTGCCAGTCGGTTTCTATGGATTGTTCGTCATTGTTGATTAGTATGCCAGCTCTTCTCACCTGTTCTGGAGCCTGGCTGGCTCCTGCCTCATGTGTTACCCCTTCTCCCCTTTGTCTATGGCTGGCTCCAAGACATGGATAATAGGGATGTTTGACAGCTCCGTTGGTTTGAACGTTGCTCCCAGGGTTGCTAGGGCATCAACTTTGAAAGTTATGGACTTTTGCGTCAAGCTCTTGGCCATTTTTAGGTAAGCCACCATCTTTGAATCTTTAGCTGCATAGGAATCGTTTACATGGTTAACTATCAGCTAAGAGTTACTGTATACCTGGAGGTTTCTGATTTTAAGGTCTAGTGCCATCTGCAAACTAAGTATCAACGCCTGTTGCGATGGGTATTCTGGCAGGACTACACACTTTAGTGTGTAGTCAGGTGTTTGGAGATATAATGGAGTTGGGAGTTGTGTGTGTATTGTTATCTTGTGTATCTTGTTTTGTGTATTAAGTAACTAATCCCGTTTAAATGTTTTAAATAATGTGGTGATCCATTCGAGGGTGGTGAGCAGTTGTCTAGCAAGTATACTATGGATGTGCGCAGGAATAGCTGGGGATGGAGTCGCCACGAGTCTGATAGTAGTCTTCCACTGTGTTATAATAATACCTTTTGTACTTTAGATGTAGTTTGGTTTTAGAACAGTTGTACTTTACTTTACAGTTGGTTTTGATGTAATCACTTTAAAATTTATGCTTAAATTATGTTTCTTGATGGTCACTTTTGATTACTATGCCTCGGATAACCGAGATGGTAGCACTTCCATGCATTAGGTGGTCTTGGTAAGGCACCTTAGTGTATGGGGGTGTTACAAAGTGGTATCAGAGCGACGGTTTTGGAACCTGTAACTAATGAACCCAATGAACCTAGGGAGTCAAAATAAAATGAACCCGTGTAGGAGTTGTTAGGAGCTAATGCAAAGGATTGGGAGACGTCCTAAAGTCGCGATTTAGCCCTACAACTTTGAACCGGTCACTATGAGGTGTGCATGGGATCGCTATGTGTTTAATTTAGTTATGTTGCATATATATAATGGATGATGTGTTGTATGAATATGTTGGATGGGTGTTATGTGATTGAATTGAGATGTGGTGGAAAAGATGAAAGTAATTGTTTATGATAACATGAATTGTGGTTGGGATCGTTACTAGTTTACAATTGTTTATATGCATATGATTGGATGAATAAATTGTATGAATACGTTGTATGAATATGATCAATGAATTGGTTTGAAAAGATGAAGTAAGTAATTGCATGAGAATATGAAATTCATGTGGAGAACATGTTTATGTGATGGAAGTGGATTTTCTACTGTTGCTATGTTAGTAACATGTGAATAGGGGAATTTATGTCGTATATTATGTTATTGTTTTACGTAAAGTTATGGAATAAAAGCATGTGGGTAATACATGATTGACAAGTTTAATAATATATGTGCATGATGGGTGTTGTTGCTTGGCTTTTAAAGATAGTAACTTGTGGTTAGGGATACTGGTTTTATGAGCATTGAGTTGTTTTTGTTTACTTTGTTGTTATTTATGTTGTTTGGAAGTAAAAATCAAGTAGTTATGTTGTCCGATTACAGCAAAGTTATCTTTTAACTGTTATTACTTGAGATGTATATATGATTTTGATGTGATTCCACTTGGAGGTGTTAACTTGTTCTTGTACGATTCTAGAGATATGTCACACGCCTAAAATGACCAAGAAACGAGTGGGATATGACCGTTTTACGAAAATTGGACAGTGTTGAGAAATGCGTAGGGTACTCGATCGAGTAGCCCTTACTCGATCGAGTGCACCTATTGTTACTCGATCGAGTACTCCTTACTTGATCGAGTAGCCCTGGTAATTTGTTGTCCGTGCTTCTGGCCTTCACCTACTAGATCGAGTAGGCTGCACTCGATCTAGTGACCCCTGTTTTGGGTCATATGCTTATCTTTTTACCTCGTCACATATCTTATTTAATTGAAAGGTGTTCTTTTGCTTCTTTATGCATTGTTTTACATATGTGTTAGTTTTGATGCGTAAGTTACCCAATCTTATGATGTAAGAGTAGCACATGATGATGGGTATGAGTTTGGTGGGGAGGATATGAGTTATATGTGGTTGTGATGGATAGTGAAAACAAAAGGGAGGTTAATGAGCTTATTGAGCCGTGGAGCATATTTTGTGAGATGTGGTGAGTGATATGATTGTGAGTTTGGGTAATGTAAGGTAAGTGTATATGGGCAAGGAGTGATGTAAGTGTAAGGAACGTGAGAATGAAAGGATTGAGATGAGGAATGCGAATAGTTGCAAATTGAGACGTGTAAGGATTTATGGAGGGAGATGGTTAGAAATGTGGTGGTTAAGAATGTATGTAATGGAAGGTCGTTGTAGAGGGAAGGAAACAAATGGTGTATAGTGAGATCGAGTTATGCCGCGATGTGTAGATAATGGCCGAGTTTGGGAATTTGTATTATCAAGAGGTGAAACTAATGTGTGATTTCCTTGGGCAATTAACGGTATGACATAAGTTTTGGTTTCTAGAGGCGGAAAAAAGAAAAGAAAAAAAAGGTGAAGAGTAAACTTTTCTTGTGTGGACGCATTTGGTGACAAGTGTGGGCGATAGCATGATGAGAGAAGATCCATGGTAAGAAAGAGTGAGTTGGTACTGATATGAAATAAAGGGATTTAAGTTTTGGAGCAATGAGAAGGTAACCGGTGCACTAAAGAGTTAGGTAGAAGGAATAAGGAGTTGAATTGTTAATTGATTTTGTCGAGTGTAAAAAGAAAAGAATGAGGGGAGTAAACTAGGAGAATGTTGATCGGAGTATGTGATATAGAAGTAAGGAATCGTCGAGATGTATGATACAATCACGAGGATGTGAGTTAATGGTTATATAGGAGTTTCAGGACAACATGTTAGTCATGAGTTTCGAGGAATTAGGGGGGTAAAAGTTGGTAGAGTATTTGCACGATATGAGATTTTGGTGGTGAGTTAGGTGGCAATACAATTAAAGACAGAATTGGGATGAATGTTCAGGCGAATTTAGGTTGATGGGTTTAATGTTCGTCATTTGGGATGTTAACCGAAGATAGGAAAGAAACCTGATGTTTAGAGATAAGTGTAAAAGGTTTGATATACGAACGGCGGTAGTGTTGAGGTGTTATCACTAGTGTTTAAGGGTGATGATAAGCATGAAAGATAGCCGTTCTAAAGATGTTGATTTTGCAGAGACCAGATTGATATGTGTGGTTGTGAGGAAGTATAAGATGTGGTTATAGGAGGCGGTTGCTAGTAGTTGAGTATTAATGGTATGGTTACATTTGTCAGGAGGTGATAGTTATGCGAATGGGAGAATGTGTTATGAAGGGCATGCAAGTTAAGCTCGGGTGAGAGATAACTTTTATCAAGTGGTAAGTTACGTGATCAGGATTGACTAGTTGGATGTGATTACGGGTCTATGATGTGTATAAATGTTTGTGTGAGGTTCTAACCTCACGAGAAGTAGTATGGTATGATAGTTATAAAGTTGTTATCTGAATGTTCTGTAATATATGTTGGATACGGTAACCTAATGGAATGATATTCAAAAGTGATAGTTTGGGTGATCTGGCATGACTAGTTAGACTTTTATGTGTATTCATGATATGTGTTTATTCTGTGTAATGGTATGGATGATATTCACGAGGTTCTTATATGTTTATTCTGTGTAATAGGTTGCGTTGTGATCTAGTAAAGTGGTGTTGAGGAAGTTTTCTTGTCCGGAAAGTTATACTGAATCAGTGTTTATGGGAATTGTGTAAGTTGCGATGACTATCGATGTGGCTGTTGTGCCTCGGGTGGTGATCCGGGCATGGTACTTCGTGTTGTGATGTAGGTATTTTCGCGCTGGGGTGCGGCTGTTGGTGGTGGTGTTGCGATGCCGTGAGCGGTTGTGGTGGAGTAGGAGGGATGATTACGATACGAGTTTTCAAAAGTACATACCAGTTATACATAGATTGTTGTTTTGTTTACTGCTGTTTCCTGCGAGTTTCGGTTTGGACAGATAGACGGTTGTTTTCTATATTGATGTTTCTTACCAGTTTCAGCTTGGGAGGAAGGGTAGAGTATGATATGGAAGAGAGTTGTGTATGTTTCCGTTGTTGTCATGGTATAGTGATATCCTGTTGATGGGACACAGTTGCGAGAGGTTGTCGGAGTACTTGTGATGTTCTTTTAGAGGAGGCATTGGTTGACATAGTAATGGCAAGTGATTTGTGGAACATGTGTTGTACTGATCTGGAAGCTGCAGGTGGTTCATAATCTTTTATTGGGACAGTGAGTATAGGGTGTTGGAAATTAGTATCATGTTAAGTTGTGGATGAGTTGTGGTAATAAAGGGAGAGCTTGAGAATCTAGTGAGAGTGTGTGTAACAATTGTGGATCGTGAATTATGATTATGGAGATAAGCGCCTGTATATAGGAGTATGTCGTTTTGCGGTAATTTTGAAGAGTTTGGTGTGGTGATTTTGCTGGGGATTTTATGGTATAGATTAGATGGAGTGCAGAAGAATTGAGGAAGGAGGACTGTTAGAGGAAGAGAGACCTTGATATAGGGATGGTTGTAGGTGTTGAGGTTCTAGTCGGTTATCGTTGACATGCGGTGGTGATGAGGATTGTGGGAAGTATAGCAAAGGATTTAGTATTAGTGGGTTACGAGGACATAACACTTATCTTAAGAGGAGTAAGATGCGACAAAGAGAGCTTGATGGTTGTACATGTTGCAGTATAATTAGAAGTTTGAGCCTTGGCGTAGAATAAAGGATGGATTTATGTTGTGGTTGATATTGTTAAAAGCTCATGGCCGTCCTTGTAGTAGTGCAATGTTTAGGAATGGGAGAATACTTCGATAGTGTTGACAGTTGAATGATGATGTTTATGAGTGTGAGTGAACTTTGAGGACGAAGTTCTTTTTAAGGGTGGTAGAATGTAACATTCCGTTTGATGTTTATGAGTGTCTTGATATTGGATCTTTCTAGTGGATAATATGTTAGTGAGACGAAGCTAACGGCGTTGGTGGATGGTGTTTGGAAGTGTATGGAGTTAGTGTCGACAGACTATATATGGTGGATACGATATCGTGGGCCATGCGGTGGAGGTAGGCATAGTTGGTGGAGTTGGTGTTATGAGTTTATGTTTTATAGGTTGGGTTTGAACTTTGGGGACGAAGTTCGTTTTAAGAAGGGAAGACTGTAATACTACAAGTTTTAATGCTGTTGGGTACTCTATCAAGTGGGGCTTACTCTGTCGAGTAAGTGAGTTTGGATTTCGAAACAGTGTTCTGCTGATGGGTACTCGATCGAGTAAGTGTGGCACTCGATTGAGTAAGGGTCACTCGATCGAGTAAGTGACTTACTCGAACGAGTAAGTCGATTCTACGTGTTGTTTTAGCCAGGTTTTGTTAGCAATGCGTGATTGATATTTAAAGTATTCTGTCAGTTCCTTTGTCACTTGTTATCTTTTCTAAAACCTCTCAAGAGAAAAACAAGTTACGTTACTTCCTTTCTTCGCGTTGCTATCAAATCCCAAATTCTAAGGTTGTCGGATCGTCGTGTTCTTTACGCCGTTGAGTTCGCCGTGTCGAGGGTAAGATCCTTGTATAGTTTTTATACCTTTTCGTTGAGTTTGTTTAAAACCCTAATTGGGTAATTTGGGAGTTTTGGGAGTTTAATATATGTATATATATATATATATAAGAGTATTTTTTCGAGCGATTTTAGAGCGTCCACATCATCAAAAATTTATTTAGGAAAGTTTCATAAATAATATTTTCCACATAAAAAATAAAGTGGAGAATCTTTTAATTATTATAATATCTATATTTCCTACTTTATATTCGTGAGAAATTTCTAATTTTTATATAAAAACTTTGACATTTCATTTGGCAAAAAAATGTCGTTATAAAAATTATGCTGATAATATAATTAGAATAATTAGATTCGTGGTAAAAAAATGCGTTCATTAGAATATAGATTTCATATGATTTGCACATATTAAAGATGGTATACTTCTTAATATGTTATATGTCCCACATTGAAAAACATTGTTAATATGGTGATTGTAATAGGTATAAATTATAGAATTATCCCATATCGAAAAATTAACATAAGGTGGGTGATCCTATGATTATAAGTAGGATTCATCATTGGAACCTATATACCAACCAAAAACCTTTTGAAAGTTTTAAGTATTGTTTTGGAGAGCTCTTAAGAGTTTATATCATTATCTTCACAAGATATGATATATATATATATATATATATATATATATATATATATATATATATATATATATATATATATATATATATATATATATATATATATATATATTCTATATTATGTATTATATTGAAGTGATATTTATAATCTTTACATAAAACTTATACATCTCATTGGCCAAAATAGTATTATAAAAACATTTATGAAAATTATATTATAATAGATTTTTGGTAAAAACAAATCGTAGCATTAGAATATAGTATCATATTATTTGCATATATTTTTAATTATGATAAAAAATTAAAAACAAACGTACGAATATTAATAAATAGTACTCCCTCCATTCAAAATCAAATACAACATTTTCATTTACACACTTGCCAAGACACAAATTACAACGTAAATATCTTTAAGTTTACATTATAATAAATTTAAAATTTTGATAGTCTCATTGTACTTTATAGGTGAATCAAATAAGATCCTACATGACCATATTTTGTCTTACATATTGCCAGAAATCGTAAAGATTATATTCGTTCATGAATAGTGTAAAAAAAGGAATATTGTATTTGGTCTTGAATCGAGAGAGTATAGTATTTGCTCATTATTATTATTAACTCGGGCTAGATGTCGAATTATGTGCGAAAAAGATGGTGTATTTCTAAGTATGTTATTTGTCCCACATTGAAAAATATGATGGTGTGGTGAATATATTACGTATAAATAATAGAATTGTCCCACATTGAAAGTTTAGCATAAGGTGGTGATCGTATGATTATAAATAGAATGCATCCTTAGAACCTAAATACCAACCCAAAACCTTCTGAGTCTCTTAAGTATTGTTTTGGAGAGCTCTTAAGAGTTTATATCATTATCTTCACAAGATGATATATATATATATATATATATATATATATATATATATATATATATATATATATTCTATATTATATATTATATTGAAGTCATATTTATAATCTTTATATAAAACTTATACATCTCATTGGCCAAAATAGTATTATAAAAACATTTATGAAAATTATATTATAATAGATTTTTGGTAAAAAAAAAATGGTAGCATTAGAATATAGTATCATATTATTTGCATATATTTTTAATTATGATAAAAAATTAAAAACAAACGTACGAATATTAATAAATAGTACTCCTTCCATTCAAAACCAAATACAACATTTTCATTTACACACTTGCCCAGACACAAATTATAACGTAAATATCTTTAAGTTTACATTATAATAAATTTAAAATTTTGATATTCTCATTGTACTTTATAGGTGAATCAAATAAGATCCTACATGACCATATTTTGTCTTACATATTGCCAGGAATTGTAAAGATTCTATTCGTTCATGAATAGTGTAAAAAAAGGAATATTGTATTTGGTCTTGAATCGAGAGAGTATAGTATTTGCTCATTATTATTAACTCGGGTTAGATGTCGAATTATGTGCGAAAAAGATGGTGTATTTCTAAGTATGTGATTTGTCCCACATTGAAAAATATGTTGGTGTGGTGAATATATTACGTATAAATAATAGAATTGTCCCACATCGAAAGTTTAGCATAAGGTGGTGATCGTATGATTATAAATAGAAGGCATCCTTAGAACCTAAATACCAACCCAAAACCTTCTGAGTCTCTTAAGTATTGTCTTGGAGAGCTCTTAAGAGTTTATATCATTATCTCCACGGTATGATATATATATATATATATATATATATATATATATATATATATATATATATATATATATATATATATATATATATATATATATATATATATATATATATATATATATATATATATATATATATTTTTTTATATTATGTCCAAGTGATGTTTATAATTTTTATATAAAAACTTATACATCTCATTTAGCAAAAAAGTAACATAAATTTTTATTTGACAAATTGTATAATTTGATTCGTGGTAAATAAATGCTAGCATTAGAATATAGTTTCATATTATTTGCGCATATTTTAATTATGATAAGAAGTTTTAAAAAAATGTACTATACGAATATTAATAAATAGTATAGTATTTGCTTATTATTATTAAATTGGGTTAGATGTCGAATTAGGTGCGAAAAAGATGGTGTATTTCTAAGTATATTATTTGTGCCACATTGAAAAATAATGTATGTGTGGTTAATATACAACATATAAATAGTTGAATTGTCCCACATTAGAAGATTATCATGAGGTGAGGTATCACATGATTATAAATAGAAGTCATATTTGAAACTTAGGGGTATCAACCCAATGATTTTGAATCGCTTAAATATTGGCCATGTTTGGTAAACGGCATATTGGCCAATTTTTAGCATATTCAAGGGTTTTAGCATGTTTGACCAATCAATATGCTAATTTTAGTGTTTGGTAAACAACATATTGAAACAGCATATTTAGGGTCAATATGCTGTTTTACAATATCTTTGCTTACCCCAAAGATATTGGTTAGCATATTGTAAAATAGGAAATTTTTCTCCATTTACAAAGAAAACTAACAATCTACTAATCGTAATCTGCCAATTACCAAACACTCAAATTAATTCTGCTAATTATAATATGTTAGTCAAACCTTCTGATAAAATCTGCCATTTATAATCTGCTTTTGCAATCTGCTTATGCTGAAATTAATCAGTTGTTTACCAAACATGGCCATTATCTTAGAGAGTTCTTATAAGAGTTTGTATTAACGACAAACCTTAGTTACAACAATACCTCACAAATATTAATCGCGTAAATATTTATAAAAGCGATTATATATTACTATATTAGTGATATTATAATGTCTATTTTAAGACAATCGATAGTATAATAACTTTATTTAAGACAAAATCATAATTAAAAAATAAAATGGGTGCTAAATATACATAAATTGGTTATTAATGTGTCATATATAATGATAATCTCTGCACTAAAATAGAAAATTTATGAACTATAATACAATCAAGTGTTGCATAAAAAGATCTTTAATCAACAAACAAATCAATAATGAATTTTTTTACTTTGATAAATAGTAGAATTAAATCTTTATAACTTTCAAATATAGGTAATTATTATGCCTCATTACATTTGAGTAACTAAAACACATCATAATTTTTAACCATTAATCAAAATCACACCAGAAAAAGAAAATATTTTGCATTTGTTTATAAATTTTATTGCTCCCTCAATTATATCTTAAAAGTCTTGTTAGAAAAAAAAATGTAATTTAAATCATATCATTTGTACATATTTTAATTATGCCAAAAAAATGGAAAAAACGTACAAATATAAATAGATAGTATAGTATTTTCTCAATATTAAATCAGGCTGGATATCGAAATAGGTGCAAAAATTAGGGTGTATTTTTTCGTGTGTTATTTGTCCCACATTGGAAAAATAATGTAGGTGTGGTAAATATACTGCATATAAATAGTTGAATTGTCCCACATCAGAAAATTATCATAAGGTGGAGTATCCTAAAAATTAATTAAGGAAAGTATCATAAGTAATATTTTTTGATGTAAAAAATAAAGTGGAGAATCTTTTAATTATTATAATATTTATTTCTTATATTATATTCAAATGATGTTTCTAATTTTTATATAAAAATTTTTACATTTTATTTCGCAAAAAAATATCGTTAAGAAAGTTATGAAAATAACATAATTTGATTCGTGGTAAAAATGCTATCATTGCCGTATAGATTTCATATAATTTGTACATGTATAAAATTGTGTACTTAGTATGTTATATGTCCCACATTGAAACATAATGTAGGATTATATAAAAATAATAGAATTGTCCCACATCGAAAGAATAACATAAGATATGGTGGTCTTACGATTATAAATATGAGGCATCCTTGGAACTTAGGTATTGGTCGGACTATATTTTTCGGTTACTTGTCGTTAGGAGCACCTAGACCAAAACAATATTTATAACTTCACAAACTACTCTACTATTAGTAAAGAGATAAGTAAAGGTCGGATCCCAAGGGACGGGTATTGATGTAGGATTTTCGATTGCAAGTAGTGGTGTCTAAGGGTGTCAGAATTTGGGTTGAGATAAGAAGATCACTAAACTAAATAACAATGTAAATGAACAAGCAAGATGATTAAGATGAGATGTAAACAATTGATTAAAAGCACTAGGGTGTCATGGGTTCATAGGGGATTCATGGGATTTGATCATACAAACATGTTTTCAACTAGATGCAAGTAATTATTGTTGTGATGGGATCGAGTTAGTGTATATCTTGCATGTTGGAGCTTGTGTCCTCCATTTATAAATCTCTTATAGGTTCACAAGGGTATACTTCGTATTTTATCAGTTGATTAACGATTACCTAATAACGGTTGGCTTGCTAGAAAGTTTGACGTTATTATCATACAGATGGCGGTGATCAACTGGTCCCTAAACGTCACACCTAAAGGATGTGTTTGAGAGATGTGATTATGGATATGTAATCACATTGATGCTATATATGACTAAACAGTTAGTCAACGTGTTGATGAGACGATTATTTAATGCCGATTAAATAATATTAGCTAAGACGAAATAACTGTCAAATTCGTAAAATTGAATATAATATGTTATATTTAATTAATGTATATAATGTTAGCTTGGACGAATTAATATGTTAATTCGTAATTAAATGTAATCGGTTATATTTAATCAGCGAATGATAATTATACGATATTGTCATAATAAATTATTATTGACCCGTATTATTAAATCAACCTCAAGCTGTTGTGTGTAGACTTGTTAATACGGAATAATATAAATGACAATTTATATTTAACACATTTTATACATTTTTGGAATAACCGAAAATAAGGATTTTTATCCTCATTTTCGGTAGTTGACAAAACCGAAAATAAGGAAATAATACTCCTTATTATTTCGGTATTATGGGCCGAATTAAGGGAAAATAAGATCTCCATTTTACCTTCTCTTTTTCGGTTTAAGAAGAGAAAGGTGAGATCATTTCTACCCTAATTCTAACCTAGCACACAATCATCAAAACACAAAAACAAAAACCCTAAATAATTTACAGAAATTGGGGATCGATTCTAGCAAGAACACAAAGGGCATATCTCATATCATCTTGGGTGCAATTGATAGGTGAATATCATGCGATATTGTTCTTAGGCCGATTTGGCTAGGACCGAAGGTTGTTTCTTCATTCTCTACTTTTGTTTATGCATTTTATTTTATGACTCGTAATCATCTTTAAATTAGTTATAATCCTTAATTATAAGGGAAGTATACAGATTATTTCCCACATTACAATCCCTAGGATGGTTTGGGTCCCGGAGCCGAATCGATTAGATTGTAAAACACCTACAAGTCAACTTAATCCTCCCTATCCAACAATATGCATGGTCTAATGAGACTCGAGTTGGTTTATGTCTTACAAGTCTCATTGAAAAGATAAGTGATGGATAAAAAATGCAAAGATTCATAGGCTCGCATTTCATCAAACATAACATGTGCATAAGTTGAAATCACAACAAGCAAGCAAATTAGTTATGAAAGCATATTAGATTAAGCATGAATCAATCCCCATGTTGGTTTCCCCTAATTCCCCATTAACCCTAGTTAAGGAAACTACTCACTCATTATCAAGTTTAACATGCTAATAAGGTTTTCAATCATATTAACAAAGCAAAACATGATGAATAAATGAAGATGATTAACAATAATTAAAAAGGGATTAAGAGAATTATACCTAATGATGATTCCAAAATAATAAGCAAAGAATAATAGAAGTACTTGATTAATGATTGGAAGGTTGTCAATCCTCCAAATAAACCCCAAATAATCTTCAATTACCCAAAATAAATGATGAACAATAGAGAAATTATGGAAATGAGATTTGTATTAATACCTAATTAAAAGTTAATTACAAGATTAAAGAGAGATTAGAAGAACATAAATTATATTAAGGATTAATGTTAATCTAATTAGTACAATGGGGTATTTATAGTGGGATTAGGTACATAAATTAGGGTTACTAAGGGCTTAAATGACGATTAAGACCCTTAAGAAAAGTTGAGGAAATGCTCCTCTCGAAGAAAGATGCGAGTCTCCTTTTTGCTAGTCTTTCAGAAATATGCGCATCTCGAGTAGAACAAGGAGAAGGCGTGCTCTACTGGATGACAATCCGAGCGGTCAAGGGGTCGGGACGAGCGGATTGTGGGGGTTGGACGAGCGGACTGGAAGGTGGGACGCTCGGATTGTGGAGGTGTTGGACGAGCGGGCAGCCTGGAGGGACGCTCGGATTGTGGAGGTTGGACGAGCGTCCCGATGATGCGACGGGCGAATTCTAGTTCAGCAAGCTTTTTCTTCTTTTCTTCTTTTCTTCTTCCAACAATCCTCAAGGATCTTGTCGGAGATGCAAGGATTGTCTTCATCATTCCTGTGGACAAGGCCCACCTGCGGGTCCGGTTCGATCTGTGGACGCGCAGCGGTCTTTTGAAAGCCACGCTCGGTGGCGTAAAAATGCTTTCGACCGGATCATTTTAGATCGGTCGGTTTCGTCTCGGTAAGGGTCTCGAAACGATTAATGATGTTCGGAGTCGCCACCAAGCATTTGTGGGATGCTTGGAACCCGTTCGAAATCCACTTTATACCTCGGTCAAATCGAAGCACAAAGCAGCGTTTGGCATAGGTAATAAAGATAAGGAAATCGTCCCTCTTTAGCATCCTATCTCTAGAATGACTCTCGTACGCTCTGGATAAGGTCGTCCACTATCCAAAGTTTCTGAGTAAGAGGTGAAGGTACGTATTGGGAAGCCCTTTAATCAGACACCCAATCCCGCCCGCAGTAGCGGCCTCTACTAATCGATCTTGGTTGGTTAAATGCAAAAATTGATAAAACGGTTTAAATGCATGAATGCGCATCCAATAATTTAAACCTAACATGTGAGAACTTTCTAAGTCGGTTTATTTAATCCAAGTTTCAAGTATAAGATGTCGAGTTGGATTAATGGTTGATTTGCATGCAAGACGGAAATTAAACATCCATTTACCGTATTAGGTTTATGGTGCATAACGTGATCCATTTGTCTTAATGAAGAAGCATTTTGAAAATATGATTTTGAATGAGCAAATAGTCGTCTGATCCGTCCTATATCCGGGCTAACCGGAGTCGGGATCGTCCTAGACTAAAGCTGGAAAGGGAACAGACCCTGCACCAGGCAGCCACATGAGGCGCGAGCCTGTTGGCAGTGTAAGGGGGTCTCCCTCTGGTTTTGGAAATAAGAAAGAATGAGCCTGTTTAGGCGCGGGTCAACCAACGGTTGTATGCCGTGTTCTGACCTTTTAAAAAACGTTTATAAAACGTATTGAAAAATGGGTATTTGATCCGATTTGGTTTGAAAGGGTTGTTTAGACCGCATTTATTGATTTAAGGAACGAGACTCGAATAATAATCATTATTTTGGTGATATTCGGTGTCGGGTTCGACTTTGACAAACTTGACATGAATAGTTTTGAAAATAATTATGAACTAATTATTTTAAGTTCATTTGAATGTAATTAGTCGATACTCATCATCGTACCCGGGTTAAAATCCGGCATGGTATGTAGAACCAAGGATGACTTTGTGTTGGTGACTAATATGCTTGTTTTGAAAATGTAAAGAAATGATGAAAGGCTTTAAAATACCTCCCAAAAAATGAAATAATAGGCTTTAAAATACCTTTTAAATGTTATTAACCAAATATTGTCACCGAAACACGAATTTAACCGTCATGGTATGAGGAACCAAGGGTGAAAAATGTTCTATGGTTAAAACAAATAAAATAAAATAAAAAAGGGTTTGAAAATATTTGAAATGGTAAAAACCGATTACAAATATAAAAATGGATTAAAGGGGAAAGACGAGAACAAACACGGTTGAGTTCTGACCTGGGCACCCCATTGAGGCGCGAGCCCTTTTGCACAATAAGGGGCTTCTGCCTCAGGCCAAAACTCAGTTTTGGCTCGCTTATCCCATGTTTTGGATCATGTTATACATGTTTTAGCATGTTATAGTCATGAAACAAATGAAGACATGATAAAAGAAGGATTTTTACACCCTCATACTTACATGTTTGGTTATGGCGAGAAACCGACGTAACTGTAACAACTCGTTTTGTCGGAAAAGACTCGGTTTAAAACCGTTTTGGTAAGTAAAAAGAGTGTTTTATTAAGATTAGTAACGGTGTAGTGGTCGAAGTGGTCGGTCAAGTGATTTAATGCAGGATGACGGTACCAAAAAATGTGTAAGGCATATATTTACGATCGGTAGGTCGTAAATGCGCGTCGGATTGTGACTTAAGAAGTCGAGTCAAGAATTTTAAGGGAGAAAAGAGGGGGCGGACACTCGCGTAAGTTCTGAAATGGGGGCATTTGAGGGGTATTTATAGAAGAATGAGTGGTTGTGTGAGTTTTGAGCGACGTGGCCACCTGGGCTGCTCAAAGAGGCGCGAGCCACGTCGCGGGTCTTCGAGTTATCCTGTCACTTTCACACAAGTGCAATCATGATTTATTCTATCCTAGGATTTGTAGTCACATGTTTGGTACTTGACCATTCATGAATCCGGGAAATCTTAGTATAGAAGGTTTTGAATGTGTTGTTTTTGGTGGTTGAGTCGGTTTGACTCGTTGTTGGAGTCGGGATTTGAATTTTTGAGTCGGTTTTGGTCCGGTATCGGTTTTGACTCTAGTTATTGTCATTGCGACCCCGTCGTCGTGCA
This sequence comes from Silene latifolia, assembly GCF_048544455.1. NCBI lineage: Eukaryota > Viridiplantae > Streptophyta > Magnoliopsida > Caryophyllales > Caryophyllaceae > Silene > Silene latifolia. Next base: position 94,289,261 of record NC_133537.1, on the reverse strand, counting down.
TTAAACACTCCAGGTACTTTTGAAAAGTTTTGAAATGTTATTTTCGAAATCGATTTAAGTTTTCCGACGTAAAGTTGTACACAAACTGCGATCAAACGTCGCGATTCCAAAACAAGTTGTAGTCCGATAATCATCGGGTGTTTATTGGAGTCTCAGCAGATATAAGATATCTAGAGAGACCCCACTTTAATTGAGGTTTTGACAGGGCGAAAGTCAAAGTAGAGCCCCCAGGTCAATCGAAGATTACAACCTAGAGACCCAAGCGACGTCGAGGCGGCTCGAAAGGATTCGGGCCCAGGACCTGCCGTCGGGAAGGGCGACGCCAAGGCGACTCGAGGGTAAAAGCAAAGGACCTGTCATCCGGAACAGTTTAAAGTCTGTCGACTGTCCGTGCGGGTCGTTTAAAGTCCGTTAGACTACGTACAAAGGCTCGCCAGCCACAAGAAGGAGTCATACCTGAGGCATCTTTGGATACGTCCTTGTATGTTTGCGGATAAAGGCTCGCCAGCTGTGGTGCGTACGTGAGGAGGGCTCGCCAGCCGCGATGTGTAGTAAGGCTCCCCAACCATGGTGCGTACCTGAGGAGGGCTCGCCAGTCGCGGTGCGTTGTAAGGCCCGCCAGCCATGGTGCGTATTTGAGGAGGGCTCGCCAGCCGCGATGCGTTGTAAGGCTCGCCAGCCATGGTTTTTATCTGAGGAGGGCTCGCCAGCCGTGATGCGTTGTAAGGCTCGCCAACCATGATGCGTATTTGAGGAGGGCTCTCCAGCCGCGACGCGTTGTAAGGCCTGCCAGCCATGGTGCGTATATGAGGAGGGCTCGCCAGCCGCGATGCGTTGTAAGGCTCGCCAGCCATGGTGCGTATCTGAGGAGGGCTCGCCAGCCGCGATGCGTTGTAAGGTTCGCCAGCCAAGGTGCGTATTTGAGAAGGGCTCGCCAGCCGCGACGCATTGTAAGGCCCGCCAACCATGGTGCGTATATGAGGAGGGCTCGCCAGCCGCGATGCATTGTACCGCTCGCTAGCCATGGTGCGTATTTGAGGAGGGCTCGCCAGCCGCGATGCGTTGTAAGGCTCGCCAGCCATGGAGGGTCGGTTAATTGACCGTGAGAATAGCCGCGTCGAATGGGCTTGTTTTGAAAGTAGCGGACTCATGATGCCGCCGTGAAAGTAGTGAATTTTGAATTTCACTATCAATGCTGTTGAAATTAGCGGGTCCCGCGAGGAAGCCCCCCCTGTTGATATTTGAAGGAATAGTGAATTTTAACTTCCACTACTCGTTTGTTTGAATTTTCGAAGGAAATAGCAAATTTTAAATTTCGCTATTACGACTGAGGTGACGGTTTATGTGCCGCCGTTGACATGTGAAGGAAAGAGTGAATTAGGAATTTTCACTATTATTTTTGAAGTGGCGGTTTATGTGCCGTCGTTGACATGTGAACGAAATAGTGAATTTGGAATCTTCACTATTATTGTTGAAGTGACGGTTTATGTGCTGCCGTTGACATGTGAAAGAAATAGTGAATTTGGAATCTTCACTATTATTTTTGAAGTGACAGTTTATGTGCCGCCGTTGACATGTGAAGGAAATAGTGAATTTGGAATCTTCACTATTATTTTTGAAGTGACGGTTTATGTGCCGCCGTTGACATGTGAAGGAAATAGTGAATTTGGAATCCTCACTATTATTTTTGAAGTGACGGTTTATGTGCCGCCATTGACATGTGAAGGAAATAGTGAATTTGGAATCTTCACTATTATTTTTGAAGTGACGGTTTATGTGCCGCCGTTGACATGTGTGGTGAAAATAGTGAAATTTGAATTTCCACTATTATTTCGAAAATGACGGTTTTAATCGCCGTCGTTTGAATTTTGACGAAATAGTGATTTTTTGAATTTTTCACTATTATTCTTGCAATCGAACATAGAAGAAATAGTGAATTTTGAATTTTCCACTATTATTTTGAAGGGAAAATGGCGGTTTTGATCACCATTTGTTTGAAATTTGAAGAAATAATGAACTTTGAAGTCACTATTATTTTTGAAATGACGGTTTTAATTGCCGTCGTTGAATTTTGAAGAATTTGCGTAGGAAATTAGACTAAAGCCCAAATTTCGCTGAATAAAGCAAAGGGAAGCCTCATTGAGGTGCGAGCCCTTTGGCGATAGAAGGGGGCTCCCCTATTTTTCTGTAAAAGACGCGAGGCTTGGCTGCTCGTCATTCATCGTTCATTGCCTTCAACCTTTCGCAAAAATCCGCCATTGAAGGACCTTTGTTTGCTTCCATATCGTGCTATCAACAATAATGTCGTCTCAAGGTATGTATTTCCTCTTGAATCCATTTGAATTTGTTGGTTTTTTTAGCTGAATTGAATTAGGGCGAGATGTTTACCCTAGAAAATCAATTTGGGCGTTTTCGATTGAGCCCATTTCGAGTGAAATTGATGATTGCATTAGGCTAGAAACCCGTTTAAGAGTATAGGGGTGCTTTTAGTTTACATTTTGGTCCCCGTTCCCGCTCCTTATGCTCGAAAAACGTTAGTGAGGTGGAGAAACTGTCTCATCTCACAATGCCAAGTTTATTTGCTTGGGTAATGGGTCCCACTAGGTTGCATTGTAGTCGGGAAAGACTATATTTGCCATTACGGACCTTTGTTGGGTATTGTGGGCAAAATTGGAATTTTTTGCCTTTTGTGACGGTCTTATGTCTGACAAAATAAGCGCTTGTTTGAGCTTGAATTGAGTCAGTTTGCCTTGAAATGGACCTTATTGGTAGTTTAGGTCGCCTTGGGGCGTGATAAAATCACGTTTGCCTTTTTGCGGTCGTTTTTGAGTTTTTGACCGGTTTGTGCTCAAATTAGCGTATAAATTGTCTTTTTGAGCCATAGGAAAATTCCCCATTGCATTGGGAATGCACTTTGGTTTGTTGGCGGACCTTGTGTGGGTCTTGGGGTGCCGTTTTTGTTGTGGTTGTTTTGACTCGTCTTTTGCTTGAAAAGAAGGGCGAGTCATTTTTAGTGCGTTTTTTGTGAATTGTTTTTGTTGTTTGGATTTTGAGCGGGATTGCCCTTGCTTTGTTTTGCAGGTTGTTTGTTTTTGTTCTGGGTTTGTCCGATTTACGCCGTCATAATGCCGAAATTTCGGTTGACGTTTTTTGTTTGTTTGCAGGAGAGTGTTCGGGACAGGCTAGGTCCCTTGCAGCGACTTTTGAGGAGTTGTTCGGGACGGGGCCGGTCAGCACTCCTGTTAGTGTACCCGCTGCGGTAGTGGAAGATGCTTCCGAGGAGGAGGGACCCCCTGCGGAGACTGTTGGGGACGAGAGGGCCGTTGAGGAGCGTGAGGAGCCCATTGTTGGGGCTACCGGCGCTGGGAGAGCTCAGATTGGGTCTGAGGCTGGTACCTCCGGGAGGAGGGTTTCTACGAGGAGACGGACTCCTCGGCCGACCTGACGGACGTTACAGAATGTCGTTAGGGTCGTTGAGAGGCCTTCCATCCGTCACGTTAAGTCTCGTGGTCAGAAGAGACGGAGGGCGGAGACAGTTGAGGACGACGCTGACGTCGCGAGTTGGGATGCTAGACGGGTTGAACCTGTGGGCGGCGCCTGCTTGGGCCGAGGGTTTCGACAGTAGCCAGTTGCTGCTTCGACTGGACAGGCACATCTCCTACCGTGCTCACGAGGGCTTGATAAGTCATGTCCCTTGATTGAAATTTCGTCACTTTTGAAGTTTCAGACCTGAATAGGCGTTCTGAAGTTGTTTGTTTTTGATTTCAGGAGATCGGCACTGATGCGTGTCTTTTATATAAGGTTTTTACCTCATTTTTACACGCATTTCTGTGCTTTTTATGTAGCATCTGGCTACAAATATCCCCGAATATTCTACTTTGGTCCGTTTATTGTATTTTGCAGGAATTGACCGAAGAGGAGCTAAAACGAGCCTTAATTGTCCCATTTGTATGCATTCATGGGAAATACGGAGCCGGAGCTTAGGAATTTCACACCTAGAGTGCGCATGAGCGGAGCAAGGGAGAAACACAAGTCCTGACGCATTTATATAGCTCGATCGAGTGGTTTCTTGCTCGATCGAATGCTCTTTACATTGAAGTTGGTCGATCGACTGGTTAGTGGAGTCGATCGAGGAAGTTCATACAGCAGTGCTCGATCGAGTGGATGCACTAGCTCGATCGAGTGACTTGGTGTTCGATCGAGTAGTCTCTCTACTCGATCGAGGGGTTTCTCGTGTGTTTTTAGTTTAATTCCGCCTAATCTTTTGTGGGCTTTTCATAATCAGTCCAGGGGTTAGGTTTAAGATGTTTTTACAGTATAAGACTGAGGAGAACACGACGTTACTCGGATCTCCTTTACTACGTACATTTCTACTGTTACTTTTTGTCACAGTTCTTCGGATCTTTGTTCACTACTTTGCTACTCGAATTTCGGTATTATCAATCCATTTAATTCTTAATCATTTTTTATTGTTCTTAATTCCTTTTCTTCTCTTTGATTTATAGTCGTTCAATCATCTTTTTTATTTGTCATCATGTTTAGTTTTGATTGTTCAGTTATTGTTATTGTTGATTCGATAATTATGAGTAGCTAATTCCCTATGCTAAGACTATAGGGGATCCATGATTTAAAGGGAGAGTAATCGAATTACTGGGTTAATGCTAGTATCGTCCATGTTGTTAAAATGCTACATATAACTGTAATTGCCTAATTGAGTCGACGCAATTAGACCCTTATTCTTGGTGGACCTTGACCTAGACCGAAAGGTTGGAAGAGGGAGATTAGTAGCGAACAATAGAACATTGCAGCGAGGACGAGAGTTAAACTGTTTACGTTTTAGGGTGAATTAAGGACCGAAAGGTGACGTTCGCTACCCCTTAGACTGTACTGCATTGACCTGGGACCTAGATTACTCGACCGGACGATTGTGGTGAACCGCTTGTCTTAGCTATTCCCCTTTATCTGTTAAATCCTCTTCCTTTATTTCTCTTTTCTTTACTCTCTTTAGTTTAGAATTCACAAATTATAACCCCCAATTTGGTTACTTAGACGAACTTGAGTTTAGCCGACAAATTCCTACCTCTCTGTGGATTCGACCCGACTTCCCTAGCTATATTAGTTAGTTGGCCAGTTGGTTATTTTTGACAGGTACGCGACAGACGTGTCAAATTTTGGCGCCGTTGCCGGGGAGGTGGTGCCTATTTGTTGCTTTAATTAAGTTTGTCTTTCGTCTCAAGGGATTCATTCCTTGAGACTGATCTCATTTTCGCGAAGCTTTGATTAGTTTTGCAGGATAGCAGTTCATTTGTCAAGATGCCTACGATTACAGAGCATACAGAGCCATGTGGTAGATGCGGCGAGGAAGGGCATGACCTTTATGAGTGCACGGCAGGTGTAGAGCGTGCCATTGCATACAAGAAGTTCAAGCAGGGAGTTCCTTTCTCCCAGTTGTATGAGGAGATAAAGAGCGTCTCAACCCCTTCTACGCCAATATCACAGCCGGGTTCTCCTTCTTCAAGAGAAGCAATTGCCGAACTGAAATCCATCATGTTACAATCGGATTCTGTTATATCGGAGTTAAGAGAGCAAGTCGCGCAGTTAACACTCGCGGCAGACCAAGCCAAGACTCCTCCAATTTGTGATCCCATCAGTGCGATGAATTTCCAAAGTAACCTTCATCATGAAGAAAATGAGGTGTCGACAGCTGATGAAGAAGACGATTTAGATGAGTTCCTGCAGGAAATGCTTGCTGCGTGTGCAGTAACCACTCGATCGAGCAACACAACCACTCGATCGAGCGGTTCTAATCACCCAGTCACTCGATCGAGTGACATTGACAGTCGATCGAGAAGTATAGAGCCCCAGGTTGGCCGATCGAGTAAAGAGGCTGAAGGAGGCACTCGATCGAGTGCCAGGATAGGTCGATCGAGTGAAGTGGAGGAAGAAACTGGTCGATCGACCAGTGAAGACGTTCGATCCAGTGCTGTAAGTGGCGGGAATCCCAATTTGTTAATTAATACCGCCACCGTGTCATCTTCCCCTGCTGTGGAGACGTCACGAATTGATAAGGGTAAAGGAAAGGTCGCAGGACCACTCACAGCTACCAGGGTACCCTTCCCAAGTCGTCTGAAGGACGCAAGGATCGAGCAACAGTACGGTAAGTTCGTGGATATCGTAAAGAACCTTCAGGTAACTGTTCCTTTCTCTGAACTTGTCACTCAGGTTCCTACTTACGCTAAATTTATGAAGGATATCGTGACGCGTAAGAGGAACTTGAGTGAATTTGAGACGATTTCATTTATGGAAGAGTCTAGTAACCTGTTGTTGAATAAGGCCCCTCCAAAAATGAAAGACCCGGGCAGCTTTTCTATTACCTGTGTCATAGGTGATTTGATTATTGATAAGGCCCTTTGCGATTTAGGTGCCAGTGTTAGTGTCATGCCCCTTCCCGTCAAAGAAAAATCGAAACGAGTCACTTCAAAGTGACTAACATCACCCTACAGATGGCTGATAGATCTGTTAGGAGACCTTTAGGTGTCTTGGAGGATGTGCCTGTGAAAATAGGCAAGCTTTACATCCCAGTAGATTTCATTGTTTTGGATATAGCGGAGGACACCCGGACCCAGTTATTTTAGGAAGACTGTTCCTTTGTACAGTGGGGCCGTTATTGATGTCGGACAAGGGCGTCGACCCTTGCGAGTAGGAGATGATGCTATCACATTCAGATCGCCAGTACTCTAGCCCACCCAATGATAGAGGACACCTGCTATTCGGTCGATATCATTGATGAGTCTATTTATGACTTCTGGTCGGGTTCTTTTATGAAGGACCCACTGGAAGCTCTCATGCTTTTTGATGAGTGTGCAGATAGCCCAGAGGACGATGACGCTGCATTGGATTTACTTGTTGATGATTTAGATGAGCGTGAGGGAGAGCAAGTGGAACAAATGATCAGCACTCTTTGCTCCATTGAGGTAAAGGTACCGGAACGTAAGCCTCTTCCTTCTCATCTTAAATATGCTTTTCTAGATGACACAGAAAGCGATCCGTCATTGTTAGTGCTAAGCTTAGTGATGAACAAATGACTTCTTTGTTAGTCATTTTAGGAAAAACAGGAAAGCAATGGGCTATTCATTGGATGATATCACGGGGATTAGTCCCGATATTTGTATGCACAGGATAGAGCCGGAGGAGGATCACAAACCTTGCGAGCGGGGTCGGTCGCACTGAACCGAACCAAGATGGAGGATGTTGTGACTGAGGTAATGAAGGCTGTTGGATGCGGGTATTATTTATTCTGTCGGTAATTCTAAATGGGTAAGTCCAAGATCAGGTGGTCCCGAAAAAGGAGGGACAAATCGTAGTTAAGAATGAGAAGAATGAATTAATACCCACTCGAATAATAATCTGGTTGGCGGATGTGCATAGATTACGAACGGCTAAATGCCGCCACCAAGAAAGATCACTTCCCCTTCCTTTTATTGATCAAATGGTAGAAAGGTTAGCTTCTCATAAATTTTTCTGCTATTTAGACGGGTATTCAGGGTTCTTTCGCATCCCTATCCACCCCGATGATCGAGCCAAGACTACATTTACTTGTCCTAAGGGTGTTTTTGCGTACATGCACGCCTTTTGGTTTATGCAATGCCCCTGCCACCTTCCAAAGGTGTATGATGGGGATATTCTCAGAGTATATCGAGTCTATCATGGAAGTTTTTATGGATGACTTCAGTGTTTATGGAAGTGATTTTTCGATTGTCCTGTCTAACCTTGAGAAAGTGTTGCGGTATAGTATTGAGGTTAACCTTGTCTTTGAACTGGGAGAAGTGCCACTTCATGGTCAACGAGGGAGTTGTCTTAGGGCACTTGGTTTCTGATAGGGGAATAGAAGTTGACAAAGCAAAGGTGGAAGTGATTCAGCAATTACCACCTCCTGTTAATGTTAAGGGGGTGAGGAGCTTCCTTGGTCACGCTGGCTTTTATCGCCGGTTCATCAAGGATTTCTCCAAAATTGCTAAACCACTTACACAGCTGTTGCTTAAGGATGCCCCTTTTGTTTTTACTGATGCTTGTCTTTCTGCTTTTAACAGGTTAAAGCAGGCTTTGGTCTCCGCGCCGATCATACAGCCTCCCAACTGGGACTTGCCGTTCGAGATCATGTGCGACGCGAGTGACTATGCACTAGGAGCGGTGCTTGGCCAGAGGAAAGACAAAGCCTTGAATGCTATTTACTATGCGAGCCGAACTCTGGATGAGGCTCAAGTGAAGTACACTACCACTGAGAAGGAGTTGCTAGCTGTAGTTTATGCCTTAGAAAAGTTTCGTACTTATTTAGTTGGGTCGGTTCTTTTTTTCTGACCATGCAGCTCTGAGGCACCTCCTTGCTAAGAAGGAGGCAAAACCACGGCTACTGAGGTGGATACTCCTCCTCCAGGAGTTTGATTTGCAGATCAAAGATAAGAAAGGAGCTGAGAACGTTGTAGCTGATCACTTGTCGCGGCTGATGCGACAAGAAGGGGAAGATTCTCTACCCATTGATGATTCTTTTCCTGACGATAGTCTAATTGCTTTTGTGTCGTCTATTGTTGACCAGGAACCTTGGTATGCAGATATAGCTAACTTCGTTGTCAGTGGCAAGCTGCCGCCTTTCTCATCGACAAAAAAAGAAGCGTTTTCTTTATAACGCTAAGCGATATTCCGGGACGACCCTTACTTGTTTAAGGAATGTGCAGACGGTCTCTACAGACGATGTATTCCGCAGTGGGAGACCAAAATAGTCCTGGAAGGCTGTCACTCCTCTTCATATGGTGGTCACCACGGTCCATCGCGCACCGTGGCTAAGGTACTTCGATCTGGTTTTTACTTGGCCTTCCTTGTTTGCTTGACGCCAAGTCTTTTGTTTCACTTGTGATGCCCGCCAACGATCCGGGAACATTTCAAAGAGACATGAGATGCCACAAAACGGCATCCTAGAGGTTGAGGTTTTCGATGTCCTGGGGCATTGATTTCCAAGGACCGTTCCCATCCATAAAAAGGTAACAGTACATCTTAGTAGTCAGTAGACTATGTGTCAAAGTGGGTTGAAGCGATTGCTTCACCTCATTGTGACGGTAAGACCGTGATTAAAATGTTCAAAAAGATCATATTTCCCCGTTTTGGTGTCCCTAGGGTCGTCATTAGTGATGGGGGAATGCATTTTAAAGAAAAGAAACTCACTTCCATACTGTCTAGAGTTGGTGTCCAACACCGGCGTGGTTTGGGGTATCACCCCCAAACTAGTGGTCAGGTAGAGGTCTCTAATCGTGAACTGAAAGAGATCTTGTCTAAAGTAGTTTCTAAATCACGGAAAGACTGGAGTCTTAAGCTAGATGACACGTTATGGGCTTATAGAACTGCCTTTAAGACACCAATTGGTGCATCACCTTATAGGTTAGTTTATGGGAAATCGTGTCACTTACCTGTTGAGCTGGAATGTAAGGCCTGGTGGGCAATTCGTGAGCTTAATTATGATCCTAAACTGTGTGGTCGAATCGTCTTTTTACACTAGATGAATTAGAAGAATTTAGGCTCAATGCCTATGACAGTTCGCGCATCTACAAGGAAAAGACGAAGAGATGGCACGACAAGAGGATCCTACCTCGGGAGTTCCATGTGGGGCAAAAGGTGTTGCTGTTCAATGCCCGGTTGAGACTATTTCCTGGCAAGCTGAAGTCCAGGTGGACTGGTCCAAACACGGTGACGGGTGTTACCAAATTTGGATCCGTAGAGCTTGAAGATTCCGAGGGCCATAGATTCAAGGTGAATGGCCAATATGTGAAGCATTACTATGAGGCGAGTGAAGCGGACAAGCTCATTGAAGTTTTGCACTTCGACGAGCTCGACGCGCCGATTACTTGATACCGAAAGGTCGTGGGACCTCTTAAACCCGCTCTCCCGGGAGAAGCGGCCGGACGATTTATTTGTGTTTTTGCTGAACTATTTGTTTTTCCGTTTATTTGCTTCCCTTTTAAACTTTAAGTTAACATTTAGACGCTGCTTTGGAACAATCTTTGTGTTTTTCCTTGCTTTTATGCGTTTTTGGCAGATTAAAAATACTCGATCGAAGGACTTGTGCTCGATCGAGCACTTTCTGACGCGGCCGCTACTCGATCGAGGGATGATGTCCTCGATCGACCAGATCCTTACTCGTGCCGCTCGATCGAGTGGGTTAGTAGTCGATCGAGCCCTTCTAATGCATAGGCTCACTCGATCGAGCTGTTCTAGGGGCTCGATCGAGCAATTGTGACTTCCAGCCGCTGTTTTTACGTCTGCAAGGCCGCTGTTGACTTTCTTTGACCTCCCATTTTCATGGTCGGTTTGGGGAGGTCCCGCTAATGACGTTTTGTAAGTTCCCGACTCCACTTCTCGTTTTCCTTTCAGTTTGCATTTCTTTCCCTATTTTTGGTACAATGAGGGCATTGTACGGTTTGGTTTGGGGAGGTATGCATCCATCTCTGTGTCTGCATGTTTCTTGCATTTCTGCTTGCACGTTTATTTATTTCCGCATGCATTGTTTTTTAATTAATTCCAAAAAATCATAAAATTCAAAAAAAATTTCCATATTTTCATGTTTTAAATTGAGTCGGAACATTTGAACACTGACGCTACATTGAATCTTATTTTGAGCCTTGCATTTTCTTGACATTTAGCTGGCGTGTTTATGTGCATAGTCTACGAGTTTTTATTTCTCTCTTATCTGAACGAATAGACTTGAGTCTTTATGTCGGCAAGCTACAATAACATTCTGAGGTTAGAGCTTATTAAACTGGTGACATTCATGACCGGTTTCATTTAGGATGTGAGTAGTACTCTCTCTAAGACATGTAACATCAATTTGCATAAGCATGAGTCTAGTCTTCTTAATACCTGTATGCATTCGGTCTGTGGATGGTGACACGTGTTAGGAGAGGCAATCCCCCTTATTTCATTCTATCCATGAGCCTCACATAGCCAAATTGCCTTTTTGCCCATCAACTACTTTCTATAATTTTTCCTACCCTAGCTGAGCTAGTAACGAGTAGTTCTTGGAATGTGTTATTGCAATATGGTTATTTCATCTGATTTCAGAAGATGGTGGAAGAATTGATGGTAAAGAAAGAAGAAAAATGTGTTGAGTTGTGAAAATGAAAAAAAAATGAAAGAAGTGAAAAGAAAAGAAAAAAAAAAACGAAAAAGAGACAGAGAAGAAAAATTTCAAAATGAAAAAAAAAGGAGAGAATGAAAAAATTGAGAATTGTGCATTGTTTCACACTCCCATGGCTTATTTATATTTTATGGGGAGTCAATAATTTTTGGTGTTTTGTGAGTTTTGTGCATAATTTTGCACCGTTCATCTTGCTGTTATGAGTACGAAGTGGGATGCAGTCTATATTTGGATCCGTTGTTGCTAGCCTAGCTATTAACCCCACATGTCCAAATTCATTTTAGCCCCTTCTTACCCATTACCTCACTAACCCAAATGTAAGTCCTCGGCACGTGTCTTGGTCACTAGTATGGTTGGAATGCTTATGTACGGTTGTAGAGACTTTATTCATGTTAATTGCATGCATGTTCTTATAGGTCGAGTTAGGTGAGTGTCTTGCTTCTTCCTATCTTTCACATATATACTCGCCCTGTACCTGAATTTGAGTGACGAGCGACCCGTGAGAGTCCGACATCTTTGAATCTTGCAAGGTCGACGGTTCAGTAAGCTTGAAATATTAATTTAACTCGGTTGCACTTCGCGGCTGCCACTCTGTCATTTTGTTGCATTAAATTGGTTCTGATGGATGATTTGTAGCTGATGCGTTGGTCCCGTTCTATTGTTCACCCTTAGTTGCATTCATATTTGCTTGGGGACAAGCAAAGGTTTGGTTTGGGGAGATTTGATGCGTGTCTTTTATATAAGGTTTTTACCTCATTTTTACACGCATTTCTGTGCTTTTTATGTAGCATCTGGCTACAAATATCCCCGAATATTCTACTTTGGTCCGTTTATTGTATTTTGCAGGAATTGACCGAAGAGGAGCTAAAACGAGCCTTAATTGTCCCATTTGTATGCATTCATGGGAAATACGGAGCCGGAGCTTAGGAATTTCACACCTAGAGTGCGCATGAGCGGAGCAAGGGAGAAACACAAGTCCTGACGCACTTATATAGCTCGATCGAGTGGTTTTACTGCTCGATCGAATGCTCTTTACATTGAAGTTGGTCGATCGACTGGTTAGTGGAGTCGATCGAGGAAGTTCATACAGCAGTGCTCGATCGAGTGGATGCACTAGCTCGATCGAGTGACTTGGTGTTCGATCGAGTAGTCTCTCTACTCGATCGAGGGGTTTCTCGTGTGTTTTTAGTTTAATTCCGCCTAATCTTTTGTGGGCTTTTCATAATCAGTCCAGGGGTTAGGTTTAAGATGTTTTTACAGTATAAGACTGAGGAGAACACGACGTTACTCGGATCTCCTTTACTACGTACATTTCTACTGTTACTTTTTGTCACAGTTCTTCGGATCTTTGTTCACTACTTTGCTACTCGAATTTCGGTATTATCAATCCATTTAATTCTTAATCATTTTTTATTGTTCTTAATTCCTTTTCTTCTCTTTGATTTATAGTCGTTCAATCATCTTTTTTATTTGTCATCATGTTTAGTTTTGATTGTTCAGTTATTGTTATTGTTGATTCGATAATTATGAGTAGCTAATTCCCTATGCTAAGACTATAGGGGATCCATGATTTAAAGGGAGAGTAATCGAATTACTGGGTTAATGCTAGTATCGTCCATGTTGTTAAAATGCTACATATAACTGTAATTGCCTAATTGAGTCGACGCAATTAGACCCTTATTCTTGGTGGACCTTGACCTAGACCGAAAGGTTGGAAGAGGGAGATTAGTAGCGAACAATAGAACATTGCAGCGAGGACGAGAGTTAAACTGTTTACGTTTTAGGGTGAATTAAGGACCGAAAGGTGACGTTCGCTACCCCTTAGACTGTACTGCATTGACCTGGGACCTAGATTACTCGACCGGACGATTGTGGTGAACCGCTTGTCTTAGCTATTCCCCTTTATCTGTTAAATCCTCTTCCTTTATTTCTCTTTTCTTTACTCTCTTTAGTTTAGAATTCACAAACTATAACCCCCAATTTGGTTACTTAGACGAACTTGAGTTTAGCCGACAAATTCCTACCTCTCTGTGGATTCGACCCGACTTCCCTAGCTATATTAGTTAGTTGGCCAGTTGGTTATTTTTGACAGGTACGCGACAGACGTGTCAGGCACCATGAGGACTTTCTCGGGCTTTACTTCCTGCTTGGACCTTTACGACGTTCTCCGAGCCGGGACGAGGGCGTTGATAGAGAGGTCGGCTTTTGGGCCGTTGGTGGCCGCTTGGCGGGATATTCACAGGTCTTCGATTAGGTCGAACCCGTGTCTGATCCGTACCATGTTTGATCGGTACTGGGATACGACGTCGTCATTCCACTTGGCGTTCGCGGAGGTCGGTGTGACCTTAGAGGATTTCGCCATGATATCCGGTCTCCCTTGTGGCGAGATGCCTGTTGAGTTTACCGAGACACCGAAGAGAGTGTCTTCTCCTGCGGTTACTGATCTGATCGGTACTGCTTTGCCTGAGCCTTCTGATATTACCCCGTACCTGATCGCGAGTTCGTACGTGAGAGACCACTTCAGAGAGAGAGTGGCGGGTGTTGCTCCGGCGTCGTTGGGGAGTCCGGAGGCGGAGGCTAGGGCTGAAGCGTAGGAGGCGCGGTTGTGGTTGTGGTACTTCTTGGGTGCCACGTCCTTTGGCGACAAGGGTGAGCGCTTGTCGACCAAAGTGCTTCCCCTCCTTGCTGACCTCGACACTTTGGGTCAGTTTGACTGGGTTACGCCGACCTTGGCGAGTTTCACCTGGTACATGCACGCAGCGGTGCGTCCGGAGGCAGTGGGGGATGGTAGTGCCCCTGCTTTGGTTGGTCCCGGCCTCATCTTGGAGGTACGAGCATTTTTTGTAGTTTATTTTTGAGTTTGATTTTGATTTTGATTTTGGCAATTTTTGACAAATTGGCTGATTTGTGTTCGTTGTGTTTGATTACAGGCTTGGTTGTATGCTTACTTCACCTTTCTGCGCCTGGGGACCACAGGCGGTGTCCCCTTGACCTACCCTGGTGTGAAGGGTTGGACGTTGGCTTGGAAGAAGTCGACTAAGTCGACTTACGAGGACTGCAGGCATCGCGTGAACAAGCTTCGAGTTGCTGGCGTGAGTCGTTGTTCCTTACTCTTTCTTCTTTTTAGAATTAGATAGAGATAGGATGACTAGGTAGCTTAGGAAGTCCCCGGTCGGTTGAGTAGCTTTGTTCTGAATGCAGTTTGTAGGGTGACCTTGGGAGCACTACACGGACGTGCCGGCCGCCGTCAGGGAGCGTTTGCGGCCTCACAGCTCCCAGCGTTTGTACTTGGAGACGGCGATCGAGCCGGTTTGGTACACAGGCGGCGTTTAGCTCGTCGGTTTCGAGATCTTCGTGGTACCGGTCGACCCGCCTAGGGTGTTGTTCTAGGAGTCGACCCCCGAAGAGGTTGAGGAGCACCTTCACGGCCAGGGAGGTGAGGCGATGTTGCTGCGGGACGTCGACTACGACACATTCCGGTTGTCGAGGCTTGCCTGGTACCCTATTGAGGTATATCTTCCTCTGTTCTTTTGTTCTCTTTGCCTCATTTTATAGGAGGGTTTGTTACCTTTAATGCGGACCCGAATTGCAGGGGGTCGACGCGTTGATGAGGACTCAGCCCCCAGTTTTCCTGGGGGAGACCACCTTTCAGGGACCGGGCGGTGAGGAGCTACAGTTGCGCCTGCCGGAGCCTGCAGTTGCTGAGGTGACCGATGTTGGCATGGAGTGGAGGCTGATCGTTCTGAGGGTGAGTTCCTGACTTGAACGTTTTTCCTCGTTTTTGTCTTGCCTTGCATTATATTGAAGGACATTTTTGAATGTAGGTGACGACCGTTAGTCATCAGGCTTTGTGGCGGATGGCTAACCTGTGACACCCTCATTTTTAGCGTTAAATAAACACGTAAATTCTACAGAAAAACTGACAGGATATGTTTGTAATTGGTTCAACAAGATAAAACCTGTAATTTTAAAAACTTTTCTAAACCATTCACAAACATTTCCAAATGAAGAGTGCCAAAACCTGCAAATACTAAAAACTAATTTACATAACATAGCTAAAGTCACGAGAATAACGTGATACAAAGCAAAGTAAGAGAGGGAGACATATGTCCCTTCAAAATATAAACACAACCAAATGTTTAAAGGTTTACTACAAAATATAACCAAACTAAGTCCAAGGTTCTTTTGCTCACTAGCTCGTCCGTGTACCCCATCTAATCATCTTCAACCTGTCAATCGCATTTTATACAAACACGAAAGCCACAATTCAGTGGGGAGTAACTTCGAGTCCTCCCAGCCACGAAATGTCATATTTAATGTAACATGTAAACAACATCATAAATAAACTAATTATCGAATATTCTAACATATGAACACTAAACTGACCAAATTAAACAATCATGTGAAACATATAACAAGCAGTAATCCAAACTTTATCAATTGTAACCGGCTTGCATCTCACCTATTACAATTCATAAAATCACCATACAAGAAAGGGCAATATATCAAAGACAGGCATAAGTTCTTAGCACCGTCAATAGTCACTCTGTAACTCGAGTCTATACCACGAGGTAGGGAAGGTAATCGAACCGGTATCTTGGCTCAGAGGTTCTATCAAAACATGGCCAAGACACAACACAACCCTAGTCCTAAATCTGCGCAGACCTAGACATGCGGATACACACCACCGCACCCAAGATCCACAATTTTTTTAAAACAAAGTGAGTACCCTAAGGAGTCCACCAAAGGGTTGGCTAGTACTTAAGCTGACCACTTACTCTCAAAATAAGTAACGAGGTCATGCCCCAACTTGGATATAATCCCACCAAGTCAGGAACACAAAGGCTATTAAGCAGTGAACATATACTCGTCAAAGACTATAAAGGCCTATCTATGACAAACACAACAACCTGCAAGAAGTATTCAATACCAATTCCATTTCAAGCAATATCAACAATATTAAAGGTTTCGGGGAATCTAAGGTCGTTTCTACAATATAAGAACCCATTCAAAACAACCAACCACATATGTGAAATAAAAACATAATTAATGGCCTAAAACAAGAATAAGGCCAAATATCCACTTTTCACAAAAACTCATCCAACCGAATTTTTACCCGCAACCCCACCTGCGGCAGTGCGGTTCAATCGCTGGTGACCAATCACACAATTGATGACATCGATTCATCAAAGGGACTAAGGGCTCGATTTTAAGATAATCATCCAACATTGCAATTATCGCTATAAAATTCATTTTAAGCCTATTCATTACAATTTCATATCATAACCTATCCTAACATGTGCAACTACCAATATAAACATAATTTTACCATCAACAATATATTTACTACTAACATGATTCATTTCAAAAGATTACCCATATGTTACTTATACTAAATTTAACATTAATAAACCCGAAACGACGAACAACGCATGAAAAATCGCGCAAACAAGAAACGGGCCAACCCGGGCCTGCCGTGGGCCTGCACGGGCCTGCCGGGCCTGCTGGGCCGCCACCCCCAACCCTCCATTTCTCCAATTTTGTTCATTTTGACATCGTTTTAAGCATCAATTAATCATTCCCATTTCATTTCCATACTAATATGTGAACTTAAACATACAAAAGACATGAATTTAACACATATTTTCATGTGAAATAAACCACTCAAATAACATTCACAAAATCATACAAAAAGCAAAGAATGTGACATTAATTCGTCGAGTAACTCGAAATATGTTACCTTTAGCAACAAAATGAGAAATTAGCACCTTGAACACCAAACCCTAATATGCCAACTAGCCACTATCTTCAACTATATACGAGTCTCCAAACTCGTCTTCTAAATCTTCACCTAAATAAACAATAAAATCACAATTATAAGCACTAATAATCAAAACCCTAAAAATGGTGGACAAAATAAATTTAGGGCAAATGAATTTAAAACATACTAGGATATTGGAAATGAAGAGAGGATTCCAAATATGTAATCCTTATGAAATTTGGAGTAGAAACGAGTAAATTACGATGAAAATTAGCTTATAAAAGCTTAGGTTTTGTTATAAAAATGGTGTTTTAGTGTAGAATAGTTTAGAACATTCAAGGGAGATGAAGATGGAAAAGAAAAAAAAAACAAAAAGGAAGGAGGGAGTAGTGGTGCCGTGAGAAGGGGGGGAAAAGACGGGATTTTCGGCGGAATTTTATTAGTCGGTTTTGGCTCGTTTCGACGATAATTAGAACCGTTTGTCAAACGCAAATTCCGACAACGTCAAAGTTCTTAAACACGAGATTACAAGAAGATTGAGTACTCATACGACCCATTTCCAAAATCGTTTGCCCAATTTTCAAAAGAATTGCCATTTTTCCCGATATGTCCTTATTTCGAAATAAAAGGTTTTTACATGGTTTAAACTATTTTTAAACATTTCGAAACTATCAAATTAAATAATTTACTTCAAAATATAATAGAATTACATTTCGGTGAATTATTATTGCTTCAAATACATTAATATTAAATTCAACTTGATTAATAAATTACTTCCGCAAAATAATAACGGTCCGAAATTACGGGGTGTTACATAACCGCTGGAAGGCGCTTGCTGGTGACCTGGCTGCGAGGGAGGCTCGGCTTTCTCAGGTTTTTTTGTGTGTTGTGTTTGTGTATTTTGTGTAATTTGTGTTGTGTTTCACGTTTTTAGATCTTGATGATTTGTATTGTGTTTTGTAGGGTACTGCGGATCCAGCGGAGCTTGATCGGGTTCGCGCTGAGTTGGATGCAGCTAGGTCGATGATCGAGGCCCAGGGGTTGGGGATCACTCGTCGGGACCAGAAGTTGAGGCGTCGTAAGGACGAGTTACGGAGCCGAGATGCGGAGATTGCTTCTTTGAGGGCTCAGTTGACTGCAGCGGAGGAGCTTCACGTCGAGATGGAGCGTGAGACGCTGGAGAGTTCCCCGGAGAGGGAGTCTGAGTAGGTGGTAGTGTCTGCGTTGGCGGCGACTCCTCGCGAGACCGGGACTGGTCCGACGGGTGGCGCTGAGTAGTTGTAGTAGTTTGCCCGGGTCTTGGACTCTTGTTTGTACATATTTACATTTTGCGTGAGGCGGTTTGTATATATGTGTTTTTGGATTGTAGCTCATTTTGTGATTTTGGCTTTTTTTGTGTTGTGTTTCGGAGGAGCGCTGTCGGCTGTCGATTCTTCTTTTGCTTCACACTAGTTCCTGCATCGTTAGTGTAAAAAACCGGCAACCGGTAGCACATATGCATAAACGTAAACACGTAAAAGCATTTGATTGAAAACAAAATTAACCAAGATGACTTGAAGTTAAAATTGAATTTTTGAAAATTGAAATGAATTTCGAAAATTTTCGCGACAAGTCGTCACGTTTTGAATTCCAAAAGGAATTAATTTGAAAATTGAGCAATTAACTCGTGTCTTGAATCAAATTGCGTTGAAATTGATTTGTGACTCGAAAAATTTCAAACTCAATCCGTCAGGAAAGAATTGTAGAAAAGATTTTTACGAGTGTATTTGATTTGATTTTTTGAGGTCAAGACTCGAATTTGTGAGCGCTTAAATTTTTGAGGAAAACTGATGTCGTTTTATCAATTTTCGATTTTATTGCTAAAAAGCGAAATTTTTTCGAAATTTTGATAGACATGGAAACGATCCGTCGCGGATCGGGGCGACTAGCCCTTCCCCCCTTAAAAAAGAAAGAAAAATCCGTATGTTTAAAGCCGCGTCATTGAAACCGTGTCGGATTTCGTAAAATGCGAAAACAAGAAAATGTGAGTGTGAGGAAACACAAAATATCCTTGATCATCCCAAAGAGGCGCGAGCGTTCTGGCGGGAGGTTTGAGGTGTCAGGAGAAAACACAAGTTGAAAGAGGCAAGTTAAACCGAGAATCCTGGGGGGGGGGGGGGGGGGTAAAGAGGCGCGAGCAGCCTGGCGATGGGAGCCAGCTCTCCCCTTTTTCTGAAAAACGCGCTGATTGTTTTATATAAATAGCGATGTGTGCGCTTCATTGTTTCATCATCCGAAACACAAAAACATCTCTATAAAACCTCTTCTTCTTCTTCCACAAAAATATTTCATGGATGCCTTTGAGAATGCGTTGCGACAATGGTGCCGAGATTTTTCGCCTCTAGAAAAGTATCAACTCATTTGCATGGGAGTTGGTCAATTGTTGGTGCTCCGTCAAGTCAAGGTGCAATCCTCATTCCTCGAAGCATGTTCTCGGTTTTGGGATTCGGAACACCATGTTTTCGTTTTCCCGAAAGGTGAAATTTGTCCTCTTGCCGAAGAAGTTGGAGCCATTGGTGGGTGGCCGGGTTGTGTTCCGATGCTTCCTCCGACTCGGTTGTGCTACAAGGAGAAATTCCGTTCAATGTTGGGCTTGTCGACAAGTCAAGTCAACTTCCTTCTTGCTCCTCATGGTGCGGATATGTTGGGTCTTATCAACATCTTTTCAAACCGATTAGATGCCAATGTTTCGGAGGTGGCTAGGAGAAGGGCTCTTGCTTTTTGCCTTATCCATGTGTACCTCTTTGTTGATGCTTTGAAGAAGGAGGGACCGAAATGCTATGGTAGCATGACCCTTGTTCATGTGGTTGAGCAAATGGAGCATGGTAGAGATCCATCATGGTTGGTGCTTGGCGAGATCATCCAAGCTTTGGACAAAGAAGGCTCTTGTGGAGAGGCTCCCTCATTCGGATCCCAAGGATCCTCCAAGTGTGGTTATTGGAGAGGCTAAGGTTCGTAGAGCCTCCGGTTGATTCTTCTTCTTATTCCTTCCGTCATCTTACCATGAGGAAGAAGTTGTACTCGGATAGCTTTGCTTCCACCGAGGCTTATTGGGCCGCAAGATTGGCGGAGGAGGGTGGTCCTCACATCCGTTGGGTGGTGCCATGGTGGCACTTGGGGTCCTTCACGGGTTGCCCGCTTCGGGTGCTAGTCCTCGTTCTTTGATGGTGGTGGGTTTGAAGGTTGCTTCCTTCATCTATCCCGAGAGGCTCATGAGGCAAATGGGGCGTCAACAAAAGGTGCCCGCTCAAGATACCCTTGTCCAAGAGAATGTTTTCTGGAACTCCGAGCTTGTGGAGGTCTTCGAAAGATGGTGGGCCACTCGGCCGCTTTGGGAGGTACCAAATCCCGTTGCCACGACATGGGTGACTACTGCTTATGTCAAGTGGAGAAGCTCGGGTCCCAAGAACATGGTGGGCCGTGCATGGGCTCGTTTTGGGCCGAACATGGGGTCTTGTGCTTGACCGGAGGCCATCGCCATCTTAGATCCGTTGAGGATCCATTCCGAGGAGGAAATCCATGCTTGGCGGGCCAACAAGAAGAACAAGGGGAAGATGTACCCCGAGGGAAAAAGCAAGGGTATAATGGAAGAGTGAAGACCTCCGTTACCCATTTTATTATTATGTTGTATTAGTGTTGTGAGTTTTTATTATGTTGTACTAACTAGTTATTGTGTGTTTTGTGCTAGTTTTATTATGTGAGGTGTTTTAGTTGACACCTTAGCTTTGACAAGTTGTAGACTCGTCGAGCTTTATTTGTTGTTGAAATTGTAATCCCTCCCATTATTAATTGAATAAGAGGATTGCTTGTGTCAAATTGTGAACGCTTGTTTCTTCCATCCATTTTGTAAAGGTAATTCGATTTGAATCATCCTAAACGTTTGCACTTGGGAAAGTGGGATTGTAGGAAGGGAGAAAGGCTACTTTTTTGTATTTTTGTGGGAAAGGGAATGGTTTTCCTCTTTTTTTGGTGGGGATGTTTTTTATATGTGGGTGATGTTTTTTTATTATGGGGATGGTTGTATCCTTCTTGTGTAAGAAAGGACTGCCTACGTATTCACTTGAAGAGGTGAAATCAAACCATGATCGTAGTTCGAAATGCTGTGTAAATTTGATTGGGTTTTGTGGTTGTATCCCTCATGCATAAGAGGGACTGCCTACATATCAACCTGAAGAGGTGAAATTAAACCATGCTCGTAGTTCAGGGGTTTTTTTGTTTTAGAGCAAATGGACGTTGCCTTTGACAGATCAAAGGACATTCGAAACGGGCAAGGTGCCGCAACTTAGACTCGATAAAACATGCAATTTCAAATCAGAACGCGTTTGAGGAACTTGACTTGAAAAGGGTTAAGGTGGACGCTAGTTGTAAAAATAGGCTTGGATCGTTGGTTACTATGGTTCAAGGGTAGTATTTCTTGAGTTGGTCTAGGTTGGTCGGGTTTGTAAAATACTCCCCATCTAGGTCACTTAGTTTCACTACGCCCCCGAAAGTATCTTCTTGACCAGGTAGGGCTCGGCCCAGTTGGGTTTGAATTTCCCCCTCGGATCGACGGGTAACGGTGCTCGAACCAACTTGAGGACCAAGTCGCCTTCCTGGATTTTCCTGGGTTTGACCCTCTTGTTGAATGCCCGTGTGTATACGTCGTTGGTATAGCTGGACGTTGTGCAAGGCGTTGAGCCGCCGTTCGTCTAGAAGAGTGAGTTGTTCGTAACTTCCACGGGTCCACTCCGCCTCAGGGACTTGACTCTCCAGTAGGATGCGTAGAGAAGGGACCTCTAACTCTACCGGTTGGACCGCCTCCATACCGTATGCTAAGTAGAAGGGCGTGCCGCCTGTCGGTATTCGAATGGAGGTTCGGTATCCCCAGAGTGCGAATGGGAGTTTGCTCGGCCAATCGCGGTAGTTGTCTTGCATTTTCTTGATAATGGTGACGAGAGTTTTGTTAGCTGCCTCCACCGCTCCGTTGGTTTAGGGACGGTAGGGGGATGATCGATGTCGTTTGATCTTGTACTTGTCCTTCAAGGCCTGAGTTTCCGCCCGGAAGTGAAAGCCTTGATCGCTGATGATTTCATGGGGTACCCCACACCGGCAGATGATGTTGTTTTGGATGAACTTGGCCACTTGTTTGGCAGTCAAGACTGCATAAGACTGCGCTTCCACCCATTTGGTGAAGTAGTCGATGGCGACGAGGACGAAATAATGTCCCTTGGTGCCCGCCGGGTTAACTTTCCCGATGATGTCGATGCCCCAGGTCGAGAAAGGCCAGGGTGACGTCATGGTGTATAAAAGGGATGGTGGTGTATGTTGTATGTTGGCGAAGATTTGGCAATTGTGGCAATGTTTGATGTAGTTACGGTAATCGGCTTCCATGGTGGTCCAGTAGTAACCTAGCCGCGTGATTTTCCAGGTAAGCATCATTGCGCTCATGTGAGGGCCACATTCTCCATCGTGGATCTCTCCCATGACTTTTTTGGCTTTGTGATGGTCAATACAAAGGAGAAGAATCCCTTGAGGTGTTATTTTGTATAATTGGTTTTGGTTTATCACGAATTGTGATGCAAGTAAACGGATGGCTCTTTGTCCTCTTTGGTCAGAGTTAGGAGGGAATTCGTTTTTGGTTTTGTAGTTGAGGATGGCTTGGTACCAAGGTTCAACATGGCTTTCCTCGTCGTTGTTGATGGCAGAAATATGAGCTGGCTTGCTCCTTCTCTCGACACATAGGGGCATCGACGTCATGTCGTCAGGTATGTTGACGAGCGCGACAAGTTTCGCCCGGGCATCAGCAAATTGATTTTCCTCTCGTGGCAAGTGGAAGTAGTCTACTTGGTCGAAGAACTCGGCCTCTTGATTGAGTTTTGCTCAGTAGGGAGCTAATCTGTCACTTCGAATTTTCCATGATCCGGACACCTGATTGATGATGAGTGAGGAATCGTCGTGGACCCTTAGTCTTTTGATGCCAAGTGTGATGGCTGCTTGCAGGCCGATGAGACATGCTTCATATTCAGTGGCATTGTTGGTGACGGCGAAGTCTAGCTTGACCAAGATCGGAACATGTTCTCCTTCTGGTGATATTAGGAGGATTCCTACCTCAAAGCCTCTCATATTAGATGCACCATCGAAGTATAGGTCCCATGCGTCGGAATCGGCACAAAGGATGTCTTTGTCAGGAAGTGACCAGGTGTCGGTCGTTAGATCCTTGTTGACGGGATTTTCTGCCAGAAAATCGGCGACTGCTCTTCCCTTGAAAACCTTGAGGGGTACAAACTTGAGGTCAAACTCGGACAGCATGAGTGTCCACCTAGACAGCCTTCCGTTTAGTACGGGTTTTTCGAAGATGTATTTGACCGGGTCCATCTTGGAGTAGATGTGGACTGTGTAGCTGAGCATGTAATGCCGCAGCTTCTTGGTTGACCATACTAGGGCAAGGCATATCTTTTCCAGCTGGGTGTACCTTGTCTCGTACTCAATGAACTTTTTGCTGATGTAGTAGATGGCTCGTTCCTCGCCGTTGACTGTTTGTGCTAGCATAGCTCCCATGGCTGTGTCTGTGACAGTCAGGTATAGGGATAGAGGGATCCCCGGTTGAGGTGGCATGAGGACAGGAGGTTTGGATAGGATTTCATTTATCCTGTCGAAAGCCTTTTGACAGTCGTCGTCCCAATCGGTGTGATCGGAGGTGCGAAGTTTCTTGATAATTGGTTCACAAATCATGGTGAGCTTGGCAATGAAGCGGCTGATGTATTGGACCTGACCGAGAAATCCCCGAATCTCCTTCTCGTTCCTAGGCCGAGGCATTTGCTGAAGGGCTTTGATTTTAGTTGGATCAATCTCAATGCCTCTTTTGCTGACGACATGTCCCAAGAGTTTTCCGGAGGTGACCCCGAATGCACACTTATGAGGATTTAGTCTCATGTTATATTTCCGCAGACGAGCGAGGTTGATGTGGCTGTCCCGTTCTCTCGATTTGACGATCATGTCATCGACATACACTTCTACCTCCTTGTGCATCATATCATGTAGGAGAGTGGTAGCGGTTCTTTGGTAGGTAGCCCCGGTGTTGATGAGGCCGAAGGGCATGATCGTGTAGCAATATGTACCCCACTGTGTAGTGAATGCAGTCTTGTGCATGTTTTCCTCAGCCATTTTAATCTGGTTGTACCCAACATACCCGTCTATGAATGATAGGAGAGCATGTTCGGCAGTGTTGTTTACCAGAATGTCAACATGTGGCAAAGGGAAGTCGTCCTTTGGACTTGCCTTGTTCAGATCCCTGAAGTCGACGAAAACCCGAATTCTCCCGTCTTTCTTCGGCACTGGAACGATGTTGGCCACCAAGTCAGAGTACTCAGATACTTTGATGAAACCGGCCTTGAATTGTTTGTCTACTTCTTCCTTGATTTTCAGGGCCCATTCAGGACGCATCCGGCGTAGCTTCTGCTTCACGGGTTTAGCTCCGGGCTTAATGGGTATCCGGTGCTCTGCAATTTCCCTGTCAATCCCAGGCATGTCTCTGTAAGACCAGGAAAATACGTCGTTGTATTCGTGGAGGAGGTCAATGAACTGTTGTCTTTCCGAGGGGTCCAGGGTTGTCCCTATCCTAAGTTCTTTAGGTGTGCTGTCGGTTCCTACGTTAATAGGTTCGGTCTCCTCAATGATGGGGGTTCTGGTTTCTCGTTTGTCAAGTTCTTTGGCTAGGTGAGGTGGGTAGTCACTCAAGTCAAATTCCTCATAGTCATTCAGAATTGCATTGTAGTTAAATTGAGACGAGTCATAAGCAAACTTAGCGTTCATTAAGTTGACTTGAGCGAAAAGCTCAGAGAGGGCAGACATCTCATGGTCGGTCAGAGGCGACGCAGCAGATGAGGTGGCCCCTGGAACAGGCTCCAGGTTGTCACCTTACATGGCAGTGGGGGTGACCCTAGTAGACTCAGCCTCTGAATCAGCCACGACCTTGTGATAAAATAGTGGGAAGGTAACCTTGACTAGGACATCGGGAGTGTTAAGAGCTATGACAGACTCTAACTCCGACTCAGACTCGGATTCAGATTCTTCTCCGCTTCCTTCTTTGAACATAGGGCCTTCTCAAGTTGTGATCTTGAGAATGCGGCCTCGGCGATCGGTCCACTTGACGGTTTTCCTCCAGCCTTGCGTAGCTTTCTCCGGGTCAGTGTCGGAGATCAAGGCAGTTGGGTCAAATTGACTGTCCTTTAGAGCGCTGTTGATAATGTCCTCGTAGTCAAGGTGCTTAATGTTATCCTCTCCAAAGAGGAGGATGACAGCTTGTCCATCGAGGCATGACAACGGCTTAGACTCAGTTGATGCAGCTTCGGTGTTGTCGGGGATGAAGTAGCAGTCCTGGAAGACTTCCACACCCGGGTACCTGGCCTTGGCTACAGAGTCATAGATCGGCTCTGGGATGCCATGGTAGAGCTCTGATTCTCCCTCGGGCACAAAGTATCCATTGAGGGTCAGATGATATGGATGAAGGATAACTCCGTGCTTCTTACGCTTCCGAACTAGGAGGTTCATCTCCTGGATATCTTCATCGGTAGGTTCATATCCCAGTCAGAAGGGAATGTTGGGGACCTTAGCCTGTTTCAAGGGAGGTAAGGTGCTCTTCAGTGGATTGAGGGGCAAACCCGGGAAGTAACCCTGGCGCATCATGGTGCGGTTGACTGTGAGGTTGGCGAACGGGTCACAATCAAAGGGTGTTGGTTCATCGGTTATGGCATTTACAGCTTGGAATCCCCACATTTCATTATCATCTTCCTGAATGGTCTGGGAGGCTATTCCCTTTCTCATGACAGCTTTGATCGGGGAAGCAGGAATTGTGATCGTTTTCCCGTTGAAGGTGACCCTGATCTTCTGGTGGAGAGTTGCGGTAATTGCCTTGACGACGTGAATCCAGGGGCGTCCCAGGAGCATATTGAAGGAGGCGTCGATGTCGACCACCTGAAAACTGGTTTGCCTTTCTAGTGGTCCGGTAGCGACAGTTAGAGTGATAAGCCCTGCGACCTTGCGACGAGTGCCTGTGGGGTAATATCCGTATAATACCCTATAAAATTAGGACTATAACACAAATTTTATATGTGATTATTGTCATAAAACGAAAACAATAAAGAAACGATAAAGCAATAGAAATAACCTCGGGTCCTTTGAGATGTGGCCTAAGAACAGAAATCAAAGTAGATTTCCTCCTAATCGATACACCCAAGACCGTCTGAGACTATGCCCTTGTGCTAGAAATGAATTCTCTAATTGCCTTGCAATATTGAGAGAATTTGTTGTGTGAGGTTTTGCAAGATGTGAGATCTAAAGTTTTGAGAGAGAAATGTTTCTCAAAACCCTAATTTTGTTGCAAAATGAATTAGGTTACAAAAGAGAGAGAGCCTCTCTTTTGTTTCCTCTTGCTTGGCCGGCTGAGAGCTTACATGGGGAAGTGGGCTTCCACTTCCTCTTAATTTTACCTCGTGGTCCGGTTCGTAAAATGCTAAATGTATATGACACGGTTTTATTATAAATCGTCATCGGTTATCGGTTATTAATATATCGTCTAGTAACAAGGAATAGCCGATATATTAATACATGTCCGACAAAGACAATATTGTATAATTAATTCAATATACATTAATTAAATATAATCGTTTATATTTAATTTACGAATTAACTGTTTAATTCGCCTTAGCCCATTTTATTTAATCCGTATTAAATGAAATATCTCAACATCGCATTTTGACTAATTATTAGTCAAATAACTCGGACTAACTGCTTAGTCAATTTTCTGGCATCAACATGACTGTATTTTCATACCGTCACATCTCTCAAACGTATCCTATAGGTGTGACTTTTAGGGACCAGTTGATCACCGCCATCTGTATGACAATAACGTCAAACTTATCTAGCAAGCCAACCGTTATTGATAAACGTGGACCAACTGATTATGATACAAAAGTATACCCTTTGATCCTTTTAGAGATTTATAAGTCCTTGCACTAACTGTAAAGGACACCAGCCCCAACAAGCTCCCACTTGTCCGTACAAGTGTATGTGCAATGACGTTATCCGCACTAACTGGAGGACACAGCTCCAACAAACTCCCACTTGTCCGTACAAGTGTATGTGTGATAACCGATTCTCATATTCATTTAAAATTTCTCCCACTCAATGTAAAACAATTTGCAGATCCGGATCCGCAAAGGTCGTATCTTACAATCGATCTGTATCAAGAGTGGTTTCCTCGACTAGAGAGTAACTCAACTGATAAAACGAATTCGTATTCGAGCATGGCCATGCATTTCGATTCTGACTCCTCGAGTGGCCCTGAGAAATATCGAGTACCTGATAAAGGCTGAATATTTCCTTCAACTCGACTCCTTCCGATCTAAGCACAGCATGAAATGACCCAGAAAAAATCTACTTGGCCCCCTGTTACGGATGACCGTGAGAAAGAAACCAAAGTCACCCAAAATCTGCCTTAGTCTCAAGAGACAGTCGATAGTCAAAAGAATCGACTCTTAGGATCACCATGGAGGTCCTATCCACGACCTGGCACCGAATGTTATAAAACATTTAGGACTCCACGTCGATGTCACAATTGTGTCCTACGAGATATCCGTATAACTCGCCTCTGTGATTGGTCAGTCAACCGGTTGACTTATGGCTCGTTGAACCCACCATCAACCAACGTCACAAAATAATTGCCAGAGTTATCAGCTCATGTGGGCAATTAAGGACTAAAAATATAATGTTTGTTCAGTTCACTTTGTGGTGTTCAAAATTGTCGTACAATTCCACATGAAAAACAAAATATGTAAATATCAAAACGATGATGTCGTATAGAGTACACAAGAAAATGAATTTAATCCATAAAAGAGTACTACAACTCAGGAACACGTTTAATTCCCATGGAATTAACATGCCCTTCATGCTTATCTTGTCGTAATGGTTTAGTGAGAGGATTTGCTATATTATCATCTGTAGCAATCTTTTCTATCACTACTTCCTTTTGCTCCACGTAATCTCGGATTAGATGAGCTTTCCATTGTACATGTCTAGACGCGACATAGTACTCGGACTCAGTCATAGAATCTGCTGTAACACTTTGTTTGGAACTCTTCCAGCTGACTGCAATGCCATTAAGAGTAAAAACGAATCCAGACTGAGGTTTTGAGTCATCTCGATCCGTTTGGAAGCTAGCTTCTGCGTAACCGGTTGCGCATAGCTTTTGTTCGCCTCCATAAGTCAATGCCCAATCTTTAGTCCTCCGTAGGTACTTAAGAATGTTCTTGACAGCCATCCAATGTGATTCACCCGGATGCTTTGTTGGAATCGACTTGTCATACTCAATGCATATGCCACGTCCGGACGTGTGCATATCATGGCATACATGATTGATCCTATAACTGAGGCATAAGGAATCCGTGTCATGCGCTCTTTCTCTTCCGGTGTCTCTGGTGCCTGAGACTTGCTCAAATGCACCCCTGGAGCCATAGGAAGAAACCCTTTCTTGGAGTTAGTCATGCTGAATCTCTCTAGGATTTTGTCTATGTAAGACTCTGATCGAGAGATAACATCCGACGTGATCTATCTCGATAGATACGGATGCCTAGAATTCTTTGTGCCTCTCCCAGATCTTTCATCTGGAAATGATTTTTCAACCATACTTTCACCGAAGTTAAGAGAGGTATGTCATTCCCAATCAGGAGTATGTCGTCAACATACAATATTAGGAAGACAATCTTGCTCCCACTCGACTTGATATATAGATATGGTCTTTTATCACTTGGTCGAAGCGATGATTCCAACTCCGAGATGCTTGCTTAAGTCCATAAATGGACCGCTTAAGCTTGCATACTTTCTTAGGATGTTCAGGATCGATGAAACCTTCGGGTTGTACCATGTACAACTCTTCCTCCAAATAACCGTTTAAGAAGGCGGTTTTCACATCCATCTGCCAAATTTCATAGTCATGAAAAGCGGCAATCGCTAAGATAATCCGAATGGAACGCAAAGATGACTACGGTGCAAAAATTTCATCGTAGTGCAAACCTGGCACTTGGGTGAAACCTTTAGCAACTAGTCGTGCTTTATAGATATCTTGTTGACCTTCCACAGAATGCTTTATCTTATAAAGCCATTTGCATTGAAGGGGACGAACCTTAGCAGGTAAGTCAACAAGATCCCATACGTTGTTCTCATACATAGAGTCCATCTCGGATTGCATGGCCTCAAGCCATTGCTTTGAGTCAGAACTAGTCATGGCACCTTTATAGGTTGCGGGTTCACTACTCGTTAAGAGCAGAATGTCATCTATGTCATGTTCCTCGACCATACCAATGTATCTGTCCGGAGGAATAGAGACTCTACCCGACCTCCTAGGTTCCTCAGAATATTAACAGCCGGGATTGAAGGAACTGGTTCCTCCAATGGTTGCTCGGTATTTGGTTCGGAATCTCCGACAGGTCGAAGGTTCTATCACTCTTTGCATTCTCGAGAAATTCCTTCTCTAAGAATGTCGCACTAGCCGCAACAAAAACGCGTTGTTCGGTTGGCGAATAGAAGTAATGACCAAGTGTTCCTTTAGGATAACCTATAAAGTATGTCTTGACCGATCGCGGGCCGAGCTTATCCTCGTGTCTCCACTTGACATAAGCCTCGCAGCCCCAAACCCGTATAAAGGACAAGTTAGGGACCGTTCCCTTCCATAGTTCGTATGGAGTCTTGTCAACAGCTTTAGACGGACTTCGGTTAAGTATTAGAGCAGCTGACAGAAGAGCATAACCCCACAATGAGTCAGGCACCACTGTGTGACTCATCATGGATCGAACCATATCTAGTAGTGTTCGATTTCTCCGTTCGGACACACCATTCAACTAAGGTGTTCCAGGTGGAGTTAACTGTAAGGCAATCCCACAGTCTTTAAGGTGTTGATCAAACTCGTGAGAAAGATACTCGCCACCACGATCTGAACGTAGTGTTTTAATCTTTCTACCCAGTTGGTTCTGTACCCGATTCTGGTATTCTTTGAATTTCTCAAAGGACTCACTTTTATGCTTCATTAAGTAAACATAGCCATATCTACTTAAATCGTCCGTGAAAGTGATGAAATACCTATAGCCTTCTCGTGCGGTGATTGACATAGGTCCACATACATCCGTGTGTATAAGTCCTAATAGGTCAGCAGCGCGCATTCCAACACCTTTGAAGGAAATCCGAGTCATCTTACCGATGAGACATGATTCACACGTGCCAACTGATTGAAAATCAAAGGCCGAGATAGCTCCATTCTGTATGAGCTGTTTAACGCGTTTCTCATTAATGTGTCCCATACGGCAGTGCCATAGATACGTTTGATCTTTGTCACCAACCTTTAACTTCTTATTCATTACGTGTAATATTTCGGTGGTCTGATCTAAAACATAAATTCCATTCATGGAGACTGCCTTGCCAAAAATCATATCGTGTAATGAGAAAATGCAATTATTATTCTCTATTACAAATGAAAAACCAAGTTTGTCAAGTGCAGAAACTGAAATAATGTTTTAGAAAGACTGGGTACATAATAGTCATTATATAAAAATAACTCAAATCCGCTAGAAAGTGGATCACGTATGTTCCCCTCGAGATGGCGACAATCGTGCTCCATTCCCGACACGCAGTCCACCTCACCCTTTACGAGGGGTTCGATGTTTCGGAGCCCCTGCACATGATTACACAGATGAGAACCACAACCAGTATCTAGTACCCAAGTTCCGTAACTTGCGTGGTTAATCTCAATCATATGAATAAAAGTAGAAGGAGAAGACATACCAACAGGTTTAACGCGACCTGCTTTTATGTCCTCATGATAAACAGGACATGTACGCCTTCAATGCCCAGTCTTGTGGCAATGATGGCATTCCATGTTTTCGGTCTTTCTCTTTGTCGCGCCTGATTAGTTACTTGCCTCACCAGGCCCACTCTTGCCTGATCCCGACTTCTTAAACTTCGGTTTACCTACTGCTAGGCCTGGCTGAACTTTGCCCTTACCCTTGTCCTTGTTTGTCACAACGAGAACATCCTGTTTAAGGCTCCCACTAAACTTCATGTCCTTCTCGGTCTGTACGAGAAGGGAGTGTAGTGCGTGAGGACTTTTCTTCAAATCATTCATATAGTAATTGGCTCTAAAGAGCGCAAAACCATCGTGGAGTGAATGAAGCATGCGGTCAATCACAATGTTCTCGCTGATTTTACAATCAAGCGTCTCCAGTTTCTCGACATTCTCAATCATGCTGAGAATGTGTGGGCTAACCGGTTGGCCCTTCTGGAGTTTCGCCTCAAAGAAGCGACTGGTAAGCTCATAGGTCACGATTCTCGGTGCTTTCGAGAATTCCTTAGTGAGCGTAGTGAAAATCTTGTTTGCACTTTGGGCTATGAAGCGTTTCTCCAAATTGGATTCCATTGCAAAAATAAGTACGTTCTTTACCGCACCCGCTTCCACGGCGAAATCGTTATACTTGTCGATCTCGTTTATTTCAGCCGTGGGGCCTGGGTTTGGTGGGATGGGCTCAATTAGATATTTGAGCTTCCCATCAGCAATGGCAGCATTACGTAATGCCGCCTCCCAGTCCGTGAAGTTTGATCCATCATTCTTCAGTCGAGTAGACTGATTCATCTGATCCACGAAGATCCGAAGCCAGGACTCATGGTCCAACGTGACACTTGGCATTGGGTCGTCATCACGGCCAGCCATTATGTTATTAGCAGTTTAAATGATCGTGTTCTACACTGAAAAAGGAAGAAAAACAAAAACGAAATAAGCAACTCATCGAGGTGATTTAAGTCTATTTAAAATTCATTTTAACGTGTAGACTCATTGCACTTGCATAATCGATCTCCCTCAAGAATAATACAAGTGATCCCAAGACTCAATTTCCGTAAATTGATAAGCCAACTGTTTAGCTAGTTCTTCCGTAAGAACTCTTGGTCGATAGATTTCCGTAAATCCTATCTATAGTCCACCATAATCATAGGATCGTACGAGTGACCACAGTGTTGAGATAAAATAAGTCAATCAGTTCCAACTTACCCGACGTAGAAGGGGTCATATTATGCCTACCGACGAAGAAGGGATTCATTGGAGTTTGACCTATAAAGACTGTTCTCAATTTTTGTTTATACGAGGAAGATCCCATCAACTTAGTTTTAATTCATTTTAAGTGAACAAATAACTAGCATTGCGTGAATGAATTAACTTAGGTGATGGCTTAAATTGATCGTGTGACATGAGAATGTCATAGAAAACTAACGCGTGACCTCTATATGAGTCAGTTTTCATGCAATTATTAGGTGGTTTGGTTTTTAGGCGGAATATGATGCAATCTATCGTTACGATAAAAAAAAGAAAGAATGCAAAACGTAAATAAAAATTCCTAGTGTGGCCTATCCTAGTAAAAAGAACAAAATACAACTTTGGAATCCACCGTTGGACCCAAGAAGCTTGTCTTGATGTTCCATCTTTGTCCATGTAGCGGGAGTGAGCATCCGATCTCCATCTTTGGTCTTCTCAAAATTACAATTAAAATTTACAAAATATAAACCTATTTACATTCTAAATAAAACTGTAATTACAAGGAAAAAATCAAAATGGAGATACGAGATCTCAAAATACAACCAAGACCGTGTTCCATCATTACGGTAACACGTTCTACTAAGGCCACACTAAGTTACAACTGTTTGTAAAATTAAATACGTAATTTAAACATTCAAGGTATTCAAAATAACGATAAATAAAAATTTATTCGTGACATAATTCCGTAATTATGTTAAATTTATCCAAACCACCAAAGATAATTAAAATTATGTGATAAAACCGCTTTAAACAACTTAATTTTAATTCATTACAATCCGTTACTTTAAATCGTTTTAAAATAACTAAATGGTACGTGAGTGAACCGTTTCACTATCAAGCGAATGCATAAAATCCGTATTATGCATAAAACATGGCCAAAAAATTGAAGCATGAAATTTTTTTTTTTTTTTTCTTTTTCACGGTTAAACCTTGACAAAACAGCCCAAATTTTTTTTTTTTTTTTTTAAATCCCAGCAGAAATGCCGAGACCAAAAGGGGAAGAAAAAAAAAATTTTCAGCGGCTCAAAAATTTTTAAACTCGGCCAAAACAAAAACAAAGTCGATTTGACAAACACCAATTGCAATTTAAACTAATCCATATAGAAATAAATCTACAATTGTCTAAACTTTAACATGTTACAACAAAGATCGTTTATAATAAAACAATATGTAAAATCAAATCGAAAACAAAACCAATCGATCGAGACACTGCAGTCCTCGATCGACTGAACAGATCAACCGACTGTTTACAACAGAAACAGGCGAAAAAAAATACAGCCGAGTAAAACAGGTCACGATTTTCAAGGCACAAAAAACAGAAAAACAGCCATGCAAAAAAAGTTTGGCTGCACGGTTTTCTATGCAAAAAAATATCGATTCAATTCGTTTGATGAAAAACACATACAAAATTTACGTGGCCTCGCTCTGATACCACTTGTGGGGTAATATCCGTATAATACCCTATAAAATTAGGACTATAACGCAAATTTTATATGTGATTATTGTCATAAAACGAAAAACAATAAAGAAACGATAAAGCAATAGAAATAACCTCGGGTCCTTTGAGATGTGGCCTAAGAACAGAAATCAAAGTAGATTTCCTCCTAATCGATACACCCAAGACCGTCTGAGACTATGCCCTTGTGCTAGAAATGAATTCTCTAATTGCCTTGCAATATTGAGAGAATTTGTTGTGTGAGGTTTTGCAAGATGTGAGATCTAAAGTTTTGAGAGAGAAATGTTTCTCAAAACCCTAATTTTGTTGCAAAATGAATTAGGTTACAAAAGAGAGAGAGCCTCTCTTTTGTTTCTTCTTGCTTGGCCGACCGAGAGCTTACATGGGGAAGTGGGCTTCCACTTCCTCTTAATTTTACCTCGTGGTCCGGTTCGTAAAATGCTAAATGTATATGACACGGTTTTATTATAAATCGTCATCGGTTATCGGTTATTAATATATCGTCTAGTAACAAGGAATAGCCGATATATTAATACATGTCCGACAAAGACAATATTGTATAATTAATTCAATATACATTAATTAAATATAATCGTTTATATTTAATTTACGAATTAACTGTTTAATTCGCCTTAGCCCATTTTATTTAATCCGTATTAAATGAAATATCTCAACATCGCATTTTGACTAATTATTAGTCAAATAACTCGGACTAACTGCTTAGTCAATTTTCTGGCATCAACATGACTGTATTTTCATACCGTCACATCTCTCAAACGTATCCTATAGGTGTGACTTTTAGGGACCAGTTGATCACCGCCATCTGTATGACAATAATGTCAAACTTATCTAGCAAGCCAACCGTTATTGATAAACGTGGACCAACTGATTATGATACAAAAGTATACCCTTTGATCCTTTTAGAGATTTATAAGTCCTTGCACTAACTGTAAAGGACACCAGCCCCAACAGTGCCATCGTAGGCGCGTACACCTTGATTTGTTGGGACCAAATAAGCTTCCTTAATACCCAGCTTGTGAGCAGTCTTGAGGGGAATGACATTTACCACGGATCCGTCATCTACAAGGACCATGGGTACATTCTTCTTGAGACATTGTACGATAATGTACAAGGCAAGGTTATGATTAACTCCGAAGGGAGGGATATCTTCGTCAGAGAAGACGACCGGGTTGTTCAAGTCAGGGGCGTCCCTCGTCATATGTGCAACTATTTCTTCAGGGGAAGAGGTTGAGGGCACATTTAGTTTTCCCAAGGCCTGTAGCAAAGCATGTCGATGCTCAATGGATGTCGCGATCAGTTGCCAGTTCGAGATCTTGGCTTTTGCCTTCTGAAGCTGCTTGAGGATCGAATTCTCAGGAGCTGTTGGTTGAGTGTCTACTTCCGGGACGACTTGGTCATTTGGAGCGACCGCTGAATTGTTCGGGTTCTGATAGGGGCGTCCGGACCGGGTAAGGTGGCCGATCTCTTTCGCCCGTTTCTCCTTCCTTGGGACAATATAGACATCTTCAACATCATCTCTCTAGATGCCATTGATTTCAGGATCTCGAAGACGCCTTGGAGGGGTATTCTTTGGTAGGCAATTTTTGTGACGGATATTTTTGTGAGGGTAATTTTTGTGGGGTTTATTATTTTGAGGGTGATTATCGTGAGGATAATTATTGTGAGGATGATTATTAAGACGTGCATGCCAGAATGGTCGCGGGAGCAATCCGCCCTGGTGAGGGTAGTTTTGGGCGCTTGGGGGACTCTCCCTCGGGCGTGGTGGTGGAGGATTTAAGATAAGCCGGCGGTAAGCATCGTCAAGTCGGGTAATCCTCTCGGAGAGGCTGGCTATGGCTTCCTCAACCTGTTGGAACATGGTGAACATAGTTGTAGCACTAAACACAAATACCCCATCCGAGGGATCTTTCTCCAAGGTGTTCACCTCGTCATCAATTGGAAGGATGAGGTGAGAGCAGTCCAGAGTCGGTTCATCATTGGAGATAGCGTGGATTCCGAGAGGATTTGTTTTATTGTGCGGCTTAGTTGGTGGGGGTAAAGGCAATTCCCCTTTCTCAATCATGTCTTGGATGATGTGTTTGAGTTTGAAGCAGGTTTCTGTATCATGCCCTTTCCCTTGATGGTACTGACAGTAGGAATTGGGGTTCCAGAAGCGGGATTTCTTAGCATCGGTCGGATCCGGAGTGGGTCCGATTGGTTGTAACTTTCCCTGGTCCATGAGCCTCTTCAGGGCACTTGCATAAGTTGACCCTATATTAGTGAACACTCTCTGGGGGCGCTCAGCTCTCTTAGCAGATGGTTCAACGAGGTTGACCTCATCGATCTTGTTCATTTGACCATAAGGGCGAGATCCGGTTGAGGTGGATCACTGGTAGCCTCTGCCAGTGGTCTTGGCTAGGACACCCTTTCGGAGGTCATCTTCAATGCGTGTCCCTACAATTTGCAGATCCTAGAAGGTCTTAATATTTTGATACCTCAGTAAGTTGGCATACACCAGGCGGAGATTGTTGACGAACTTTTCCACCAAAGTTGATTCACTCAGCTTGCTGACCAGCTGAGTACTTACCCTCCTCCAACGGGTTAAGAACTCGGTGAATCCCTCCTTGTCGTTCTGGGTTAGGACCTCGAGGGTACGGGTATTGGCTTGGATTTCGACATTGTCAGCGTATTGCTTAGCAAATTCAACTGCGACCTCATTCCAGGTAGTAAGGTTCTTCGGGTCAAGGGAGTAGTACCATTGGCGAGGGATCAGTTCCAAGGATGATGGGAAGATCCGGGTGAAGAGCTCCTGTTTGACCCCTTTTATGGCAATGTAGTCTTTGAAGGCTCGAATATGATTGATCGGGTCCTCCACTCCCTTGAATTTAGGTACATCAGTCAGGGTAAAGTTGTCGGGTAGTTGATCCCCAACAGGTTCAAACCTTCGGTTGTTCTCAAGATGGATATTGTTACCCCGGGCTAAGAGTTGTTCTTCCAAGTGTTTGAGCCTTTTCTCAGTTTCAGTCAGAGGTGGAGTGTTATGTTCTCTAGCTTCTTTGTTTTTCAGAGTGTCGACACGGGTCTCGACACGATCCTGGGTGACTTTAAGAGCGGTGAGCAGGCTGGCTAGCTGAGCAGTCGTGACATCTCTGTTGTTATCATTGTTGTTGCTGTTGACAGACGAAGTTGAAGACGGGGCCATGGCTCTGAGGCAGAAAAACGGCTCACATTACAACTCAATCCGACACGGTTCGAAGATTGAACGCAGACAACACAAAGGACGAGACAAAGATCAGACTAAACAAGACGAGGATAACCGTGTGTGGTACCTCGGTGCTGACCCGATTTATGATGTGACAATGTTGACCGAACTTTTGACATGAGTCCAATATAGCGGCGTGACGCCATTGGACGAGTCTCGTGGTGAGACGACTCATAAGTGATGACCTATAAGTACGTTTGCTTCGACTCGATAGACACGAGGCGGAATTGGAATGGTGGACTGAAGTTTTCGAAAATAGAAATTTTCAAAAAGATTCATTTGTCGCTTTGTGGACGGCTTCTGAAGATAGAGATCTCCGCAAGTCAGTCAGTTGAAGAGATTGTCTTAAGGTTTTTTGCAAAAGTCGGTTTTGAGTTTGAATCGGCTCGGAAAATAAGGTATTCCCTCCTAAGACGGTATTAAATGAAATATCTCAACATCGCATTTTGACTAATTATTAGTCCAATAACTCGGACTAACTGCTTAGTCAATTTTCTGGCATCAACATGACTGTATTTTCATACCGTCACATCTCTCAAACGTATCCTATAGGTGTGACTTTTAGGGACCAGTTGATCACCGCCATCTGTATGACAATAACGTCAAACTTATCTAGCAAGCCAACCGTTATTGATAAACGTGGACCAACTGATTATGATACAAAAGTATACCCTTTGATCCTTTTAGAGATTTATAAGTCCTTGCACTAATCAAAGGACACCAGCCCCAACAAAGGCTTAGTCGTAGGCGCGTACACCTTGATTTGTTGGGACCAAATAAGCTTCCTTAATACCCACTTGTGAGCATCTTGAGGGGAATGACATTTACCACGGATCCGTCATCTACAAGGACCATGGGTACATTCTTCTTGAGACATTGTACGATAATGTACAAGGCAAGGTTATGATTAACTCCGAAGGGAGGGATATCTTCGTCAGAGAAGACGACCGGGTTGTTCAAGTCAGGGGCGTCCCTCGTCATATGTGCCACTATTTCTTCAGGGGAAGAGGTTGAGGGCACATTTAGTTTTCCCAAGGCCTGTAGCAAAGCATGTCGATGCTCAATGGATGTCGCGATCAGTTGCCAGTTCGAGATCTTGGCTTTTACCTTCAAGCCGCTGAGGATCGAATTCTCAGGAGCTGTTGGTTGAGTGTCTACTTCCGGGACGACTTGGTCGTTTGGAGCGACCGCTGAATTGTTCGGGTTCTGATAGGGGCGTCCGGACCGGGTAAGGTGGCCGATCTCTTTCGCCCGTTTCTCCTTCCTTGGGACAATATAGACATCTTCAACATCATCTCTCTAGATGCCATTGATTTCAGGATCTCGAAGACGCCTTGGAGGGGTATTCTTTGGTAGGCAATTTTTGTGACGGATATTTTTGTGAAGGTAATTTTTGTGGGGTTTATTATTTTGAGGGTGATTATCGTGAGGATAATTATTGTGAGGATGATTATTAAGACGTGCATGCCAGAATGGTCGCGGGAGCAATCCGCCCTGGTGAGGGTAGTTTTGGGCGCTTGGGGGACTCTCCCTCGGGCGTGGTGGTGGAGGATTTAAGATAAGCCGGCGGTAAGCATCGTCAAGTCGGGTAATCCTCTCGGAGAGGTCAAGCTATGGCTTCCTCAACCTGTTGGAACATGGTGAACATAGTTGTAGCACTAAACACAAATACCCCATCCGAGGGATCTTTCTCCAAGGTGTTCACCTCGTCATCAATTGGAAGGATGAGGTGAGAGCAGTCCAGAGTTGGTTCATCATTGGAGATAGCGTGGATTCCGAGAGGATTTGTTTTATTGTGCGGCTTAGTTGGTGGGGGTAAAGGCAATTCCCCTTTCTCAATCATGTCTTGGATGATGTGTTTGAGTTTGAAGCAGGTTTCTGTATCACGCCCTTTCCCTTGATGGTACTGACAGTAGGAATTGGGGTTCCAGAAGCGGGATTTCTTAGCATCGGTCGGATCCGGAGTGGGTCCGATTGGTTGTAACTTTCCCTGGTCCATGAGCCTCTTCAGGGCACTTGCATAAGTTGACCCTATATTAGTGAACACTCTCTGGGGGCGCTCAGCTCTCTTAGCAGATGGTTCAACGAGGTTGACCTCATCGATCTTGTTCATTTGACCATAAGGGCGAGATCCGGTTGAGGTGGATCACTGGTAGCCTCTGCCAGTGGTCTTGGCTAGGACACCCTTTCGGAGGTCATCTTCAATGCGTGTCCCTACAATTTGCAGATCCTAGAAGGTCTTAATATTTTGATACCTCAGTAAGTTGGCATACACCAGGCGGAGATTGTTGACGAACTTTTCCACCAAAGTTGATTCACTCAGCTTGCTGACCAGCTGAGTACTTACCCTCCTCCAACGGGTTAAGAACTCGGTGAATCCCTCCTTGTCGTTCTGGGTTAGGACCTCGAGGGTACGGGTATTGGCTTGGATTTCGACATTGTCAGCGTATTGCTTAGCAAATTCAACTGCGACCTCATTCCAGGTAGTAAGGTTCTTCGGGTCAAGGGAGTAGTACCATTGGCGAGGGATCAGTTCCAAGGATGATGGGAAGATCCGGGTGAAGAGCTCCTGTTTGACCCCTTTTATGGCAATGTAGTCTTTGAAGGCTCGAATATGATTGATCGGGTCCTCCACTCCCTTGAATTTAGGTACATCAGTCAGGGTAAAGTTGTCGGGTAGTTGATCCCCAACAGGTTCAAACCTTCGGTTGTTCTCAAGATGGATATTGTTACCCCGGGCTAAGAGTTGTTCTTCCAAGTGTTTGAGCCTTTTCTCAGTTTCAGTCAGAGGTGGAGTGTTATGTTCTCTAGCTTCTTTGTTTTCCAGAGTGTCGACACGGGTCTCGACACGATCCAGGGTGACTTTAAGAGCGGTGAGCAGGCTGGCTAGCTGAGCAGTCGTGACATCTCTGTTGTTATCATTGTTGTTGCTGTTGACAGACGAAGTTGAAGACGGGGCCATGGCTCTGAGGCAGAAAAACAGCTCACATTACAACTCAATCCGACACGGTTCGAAGATTGAACGCAGACGACACAAAGGACGAGACAAAGATCAGACTAAACAAGACGAGGATAACCGTGTGTGGTACCTCGGTGCTGACCCGATTTATGACGTGACAATGTTGACCGAACTTTTGACATGAGTCCAATATAGCGGCGTGACGCCATTGGACGAGTCTCGTGGTGAGACGACTCATAAGTGAAGACCTATAAGTACGTTTGCTTCGACTCGATAGACACGAGGCGGAATTGGAATGGTAGACTGAAGTTTTCGAAAATAGAAATTTTCAAAAAGATTCATTTGTCGCTTTGTGGACGGCTTCTGAAGATAGAGATCTCCGCAAGTCGGTCAGTTGAAGAGATTGTCTTAAGGTTTTTTGCAAAAGACGGTTTTGAGTTTGAATCGGCTCGGAAAATAAGGTATTCCCTCCTAAGACGGTTTTTGAAATTCAAAATTGTATGTTTTGAAAATCGAGTTTGAAATGTTTGAAGACGTCTCGGCGACGGTGCATAGTCCTCGGGATCTCGAAAGTGTCTCGAGAAAAGGGTGTGTGCTTTTCTCGGGTTTTGAAAGAGCCATTGTCGGTGCGAGATGGGTTAAAGTCCGTGTCTAGACGCGGCGATTATAACGGCGTAAAAAGGTGATTTGAAATGGTTGTAGAAAACCGAGTTTGAAAATCGTCATTACGATGGCCTAGAAAGGCGTGTTGAAAGTGGTTATAAAAAACCGGGTTTGAAAATCGGCATTACGACGGCCTAGAATGGCGTGTTGAAATGGATATAAAAAACCGGGTTTGAAAATCGTCATTACGACGGCCTTGAAAGGCGTGTTGAAATGGTTATAAAAACCGAGTTTGAAAATCGTCATTACGACGGCCTAGAAAGGCGTGCAACGGTCGGCAAAAGACCGAGTTTTGAAACGGCCATTATAACGGCGCAAAAGGGTGTTTTTGAAAGTTTAAAAATGACACGGAAGAACTTATGATCAAGTAGCACATAAGCACTCACAGTTCATTATATTATGCATTATGCTGACACGGGTTTTGGCTTAGAAGGGTGGGTTACACACCAAGC
Organism: Silene latifolia; assembly: GCF_048544455.1. Lineage (NCBI taxonomy): Eukaryota > Viridiplantae > Streptophyta > Magnoliopsida > Caryophyllales > Caryophyllaceae > Silene > Silene latifolia. Next base: position 94,248,378 of record NC_133537.1, on the reverse strand, counting down.
AATCAAACCCCGATTTGCGAGAGGGATACCAATCCAAACAAAATGTGTAAGGAGGGTGACCTAGCCTCGTGCTTGAAAGTGATGAAAGCAATTTGACGAAACAGAAATGTCTGACGTCAATGGTATGCTTGACTCAATCGGGATTTGAAACGCGGGGATGAGAAAACTCACGCCGACAGGACGAGCCAATTGGTCGAAAAGGGTTAGGTTGTGGGCCCGGACAAGGAACCCGACCGTGACCGTAATATCAATTAATGCATTACAACCAAGACCTCGTTCGAGTCTCACCATCTAGGGATCACAAAGACGTAAGTGTCCTAGTTTTCCCCAGCAGAGTCGCCAATCTGTGGACATGGCCCACCTACGCGTCCGGTTCGATCTGCGGACGCGCAACAGTCTTTTGAAAGCCACGCTCGGCGGCGTAAAAATGCTTTCAACCGGATCGTTTTAGATCGGTTGGTTTCATCTCGGTAAGGGTCTCGAAACGATTAGATATGTTCGGAGTCGCCACCAAGCATTTGTGGGATGCTTGGAACCCGTTCGAAATCCACTTTATACCTTGGTCAAATCGAAGCACAAAGCAGCGTTTGACATAGGTACTAAAGATAAGGAAATCGTCCCTCTTTAGAATCCTATCTCTAGAATGGCTCTCATACGCCCTGGATAAGGTCGTCCACTATCCAAAGTTTCTGAGTAAGAGTTGAAGGTACGTATTGGGAAGCCCTTTAATCAGACACCCAATCCCACCAGCGGTAGCGGCCTTTACTGATCGATCTTGGTTGGTTGAATGCAAAAATTGATAAAACGGTTTAAATGCAGGAATGCGCATCCAATAATTTAAACCTAACATGTGAGAGCTTTCTAAGTCGGTTGATTTAATCCAAGTTTCAAGTATAAGATGTCGAGTTGGATTAATGGTTGATTTGCATGCAAGACTGAAATTAAACATCTATTTACCGTATTAGGTTTATGATGCATAACGTGATCCATTTGTCTTAATGAAGGATTTTGCAAATATGAGTTTGAATCAGCAAATAGTCGTCTGATCCGTCCTATATCTGGGCTAACCGGAGTCGGGATCGTCCTAGACTAATGCTGGAAAGGGAACAGACCCTGCACCAGGCAGCCACATGAGGCGCGAGCCTGTTGGCTGTGCAAGGGGGTCTCCCCCTGGTTTTGGAAATAAGAAAGAAGGAGCCTGTTTAGGCGCGGGTCAACCAACGGTTGTATGCCGTGTTCTGACTCGAATAATGGGTATTTGATCCGATTTTGTTTGAAAGGGTCGTTTAGGCGCGGGTCAACCAACTAATGGGTATTTGATCCGATTTGGTTTGAAAGGGTCATTTAGACCGCATTTGTTGATTTGAGGAACGAGACTCGAATAATCATCATTATTTTGATGATATTCGGTGTTGGGTTCGACTTCGACAAACTTGACATGAATAGTTTTGAAAATAATTATGAACTAATTACTTTAAGTTCATTTGAATGTAATTAGTTGATACTCATCATCGTACCCGGGTTAAAATCCGGCATGGTATGTAGAACCAAGGATGACTTTGTGTTGGTGACTAATATGCTTGTTTTGAAAATGTAAAGAAATGATGAAAGGCTTTAAAATACCTCCCAAAAAATGAAATAAAAGGCTTTAAAATACCTTTTAAATGTTATTAACCAAATATTGTCACCGAAACACGGATTTAGCCATCATGGTATGAGGAACCAAGGGTGAAAAATGTTCTATGGTTACAACAAATGAAATAAAATAAAAAAGGGTTTGAAAATATTTGAAATGGTAAAAATCGATTACAAATATGAAAATGGATTAAAGGGGAAAGACGAGAACAAACACGGTTGAGTTCTGATCTGGGCACCCCATTGAGGCGTGGGCCCTTTTGCACAATAAGGGGCTTCTGCCTCAGGCCAAAACTCAGTTTTGGCTCGTTTATCCCATGTTTTGGATCATGTTATGCATGTTTTAGCATGTTATAGTCATGAAACAAATGAAGACATGATAAAAGAAGGATTTTTACACCCTCATACTTACATGTTTGGTTATGGCGAGAAACTGACGTAAGTGTAACAACTCGTTTGGTCGGAAAAGACTCGGTTTAAAACCGTTTTGGTAAGTAAAAAGAGTGTTTTATTAAGATTAGTGATGGTGTAGTGGTCAAAGTGGTCGGTCAAGTGATTTAATGCACGATGACGGTACCAAAAAATGTGTAAGGCTTGTATTTACGATCGGTAGGTCGTAAATACGCGTCGTATTGTGACATAAGAATTCGAGTCGAGAATTTTAAGGGAGAAAAGAGGGGGCGGACACTCGCGTAAGTTCTCAAATGGGGGCATTTGAGGGGTATTTATAGGAGAATGAGTGGTTGTGTGAGTTTTGAGCGACGTGGCCACCTGGGCTGCTCAAAGAGGGAGCCACGTCACGGGTCTTCGAGTTGTCCAGTCACTTTCACACAAGTGCAATCATAATTTGTTCTATCCTAGGATTTGTAGTCACATGTTTGGTACTTGACCATTCATGAATCCGGGAAATCTTAGTATATAAGGTTTTGAATGTTTTGTTTTTGGTGGTTGACTCGGTTTGACTCGTTGTTGGAGTCGGGATTTGAATTTTTGAGTCGGCTTTTGGTCCGGTGTCGGTTTTGACTCTAATTAGTGTCATTGCGACCCCGTCGTCGTGCATTAAACACTCCAGGTAATTTTGAAATTTTTTGAAATATTTTATTTTCGAAATCATTTTAAGTTTTCCGACGTAAAGTTGAACACAAACTGTTGATCAAATGTCGCGATTCCAAAACATGTTGTAGTCCGATAATCATCGGGTGTTTGTTGGAGTCTCAGCAGATACAGGGTATCTACAATTTCCCATTATTTACAAAGGCCTTCTAGTCTTGTCTTCACTTTGATGCTTGGTCATTAGATTCGATCAATTTAGCTCCATTTTGCCATTAAAATGCAAGGTTTGCACTCCTCTCCTACCAAGAAAACAAAACCTCAAAGAATATGCAAAACAAAGGACTAAAGATAGTAAATGACCCAATTATGCACTAAAAAGCATAGGAACGAGGCTAATTCGGGGACTAAATATGCTCAAATATTGGTCACATCAAATATCTCCAAACCGAACCTTTGCTCGTCCCAAGTAAAGAGGTGACAAAACTAGGACCCTTATTTAAACTATCCTACTAATATAACCGATATTAGACAATTAGCGGGTCTCACTCCGCCCCTTCAACTCACAACAAGACAACCATGAGGTAAGATGTCTTCTTGCAAGGCATGGTGGGTCTTGCCAAAATGGCGACACATCCAAGCATTAAAGCACACAAAATCAAGTAATGAATGCATCTACAAAAGAATAACCACTTTCCTCATCTAAGTGGCGGAAATTATCTAAAGAGGAAGCAATTCAAGGGTACACACTCCATTATAGATATGGTTTCTTCAAACTACTAAGCCTAGAAGGATACCAATAAATCACCTCCAAGTTGTGTCAAGCTAGGGTACCTTTGTCCTCAATCGTTAAATGCTTTCGTCAAGAGTAGACTCCCTATGGTGTTAGAAACACTGGAGGATCGCGGAATTCCCCTTCTTGCCTAGACAAGAAGGGTCATCCCCTCTCTACCATGCACAAAAGTGGATACGATGGAAAAGGGATCAATAGTATTTGAGTTTCATATGGGAGTTTGCTTTGTTGTTGTTTTTTCCCCCAATTTCTTGTGGCATATAACATTTGAGAACTCTTTCTTTTTGCCATTTCCTTTTTTTTGTTTGGCATTTCAACACTTGACAACTTTTCACTTTTCTTTGCATTTCTTTTTGAACATTTTCAAAGCTATCCTATTTGTAGGGAGGGTGCTTATTTTTGAAGCTTTAGGGGTCTATTTTTGCTCCTCTTTTTTCTTTTGATGCAATTGCAAACTTTTTCTTTTCATTTCAATTCTTGAACTCAAATTTTGAACAATTTTTGTGCCCATTCTTTTTGATGACAAAATGTGGTAGAACATGGATGATGGTTGCATGGTTTCAAGGGTCACCTTGGAATAAACGGTAGCCAAGGTGTTATCACACCACAAGGTACTCTTGACTAGGCCTTAATCCATGGGTCAAAGGATACTAGTATGACACATCCTAGGGTGTTTTATAAGTATTCTAACAAGCAAAGTCTTAAGAAAAAAAAGCATCTACAAGGGCCTATATACACTTGTCGAGCTTCCCAAATAGACGATTTCACAAATTTTTTTTCTAAGTGAAACTATATGCCATGATGCAACTAACATTTATACAACCTAATGCATATGCTTCTACCAACTAGTGTGCCAAATAATCTAAATGCAAGTCCTAAATTCGCATTGTTGATACCGCATTAATCAAAATAAAACCACATAGTCATTAACATAAAGAGGAAAAAGGAGATTGGAAAGATCATACCATGCAGTCTTCAATATCCTCATGTCTCGGATGTGGCGTAGTCAATCAATGTGAAAAAGGATGAACAAACACAAAATATACAAGACTACACTATAAAGGAAATGAACTTGTTTTTGGATTTTTAAATTTTTCAAATTTTTTTTTTTTTGGATTTTGTATAAAAGTCAAGTTAGAACTTCCCATCCCAACACTAGTATGGGCATTGTCCTCAATGACCAATACGATAGAAAATTATGCAATTTACATGAATATGTATGATTTCTAAACCAAATGCAAACTACACTAAACTACACTACATGATGCATATGTTTTTGTTATGGTGGAGAGCATAATTTAGATTAGCTCCCAATGTATATACATAAACTTTTCCAAACCAAAATAGACACTCTTTCTAATGTCAAAAATTTTGGGGGAGTTCATGCACATAAAATGTAATGCATGAAACTACAAATTGTCATTTTGGATTTTGAAAGTTGGGAACAATAAAAATGAAAACCTTAATGAAGCCAAGGTGTTAGTCCTCTAATGTTGCTAGGACTCCACAAAATGATCAAGATAAAATAAAAACAAGAGAAGTAGACAAACCATAAGGGAGGTGTAAGAATGTAGGAGCCTCCAAAAGTCTGATAGTCCTCACCCATCGTGTCACCATCATCTTCTTCACTTTAGACATCATCAACCTCCATGGATGTGGAGTCATGTCCACTCTCACTTTCACTTTCTTGTTCTTCCTCACTTTCCTCTTCTTCTTGAACTTCTTCATCTTCACCTTCTTGGTCACCACTCTCATCAACAACCATCTCCTCTCCACCCGGTCTACCACCACTAGAAGTGCTAGGAAAGAATACTTCCCTATCCCCCCAAATAGGCAAGGGACAAGATGGATCGAGAAGTCCTTGCCTAGCAAGATGTAGGAGGTGCGAATATTGGGCCTTGTAAGCATCAACTCTATCATTATAAGCTTGTTTATGCATTTCCTTCATTAGTAGAGTCAAGTAATCATTTCCCGCCTTGGCATTTTCGGGGTTGAACTCGTGGTATTCAAATGGATACGGTGGGGTGATAATGGAGGAGGAGGGCTCGACAACTTCTTCCCCTTGGTGTTGAATGGTGTATTCGGTCTCTTCGGAGAGTGGGAGAAGGTAGTTCGGTTTATGAACATTCAATCGGCAAATTTTTCTAGGCAAAGTGAAGGATCTAGCTTCATTTGTCAACCACCCAAATTTGTTGACAAGAGTGTCGTTCTTGACCCATTTAAACTTTAGAACCATGGTGGGCAAATCGATAAGATGGCCTCCTTTTACCGGTTCATAAGTGTTGTTCTTGTTGAAATCCCGGTTAAAATGCTTAGCCAAATAGGTAACTAATCCTCCTTTGGCAATAAAGGCCGTGCCTTCTTTGCCACAATCAACATTAAGCCATCGATCAACCAAAAGTCGTAAAGCATTGTATGGCTTGGTAAATTCTCTCCCAATGTTCAAAGCCGACTCAAGAAGGATAAAATCAAGTTTGGTATGATGGTTTGTGCCATTTCTAGCTATCAAAGTATTCCCAATGACCTTATGCCATACTCTAATGCCCGGATGGTGGACTAAGAGAGCACAACAATCATGAAAACGTGTGAATTTTCTCCGGAAATTGCCATCCAAAGAGGAGCGGGGTCATACTTGGTAGGCATCTTTGTAAATTTCGCACTATCACTAAGGCCAAATATCTTGCCCAATTCGTCATAAGATAAGCATCTATCAACAATTTCAAGACGAAACACGATAATGGTTTGGGTCTCCACCTTTGTGACTTTCAAAGAGCTAAAAAATTCTAAGGTGAGGGAGGAGTATGTAATTTCTTGCATCGTAAACAATTTACTCAACCCCATAGACTCGAAAAAGGTCTTAGTTTGCTTAAGGACACCCAATTTTTACAATGCATCTTCACATATGAACTTAGTAGGCATGATAGTTTTCTTAGCAAAGGAAATAAATTGCTTCCTATGGGAGTCGGAAGTGAAGATTACCTCCGGATAGTCGGCTAATTGTTCAATGACCGGAGTGGTAGAAGTATTAGCTTCCATAGGAGGATTTTGTTGTTGAATCTCCAACCTTGCATCATGGACTACCAATGCCTTTGATGTTTGCTTATCAAGAAGGGCTTGTTGCCTCTTAAAAAGGGTCTTCTTTTGGGGTGCCTTGTTTCCACCATTTGTTTTTGCCATACTCCTTTGCTTAGTTACACTAATAAAAGATTGAAATCTTCAATTTCTAATAATGCTCAAATCGATTTAGGATAAATGAAAGTTGCCTTGTATCCCAAAAATCGGTTCAAAACTTGAAGATTTTAGTGTTTGGATCAGTTGTTAATGCTAAAGGAGTGATTAATTTTTTGTTTTGAGGAATTTTGGATTTGATTTGGTTGAGGAATTTTGTTTTTGTTGATGGAGAGGATGAGGGTTTTGGGGTTTTGGGTAGTGTTTGTGTTTTGAAATAATGAAAATGAATGGTAAAGGAGGGTTTAAAAGACCCGTTGGTTTTTGAAATGCAGAGGGAGACGAGCGGACCTAGTGTCGGGACACTCGGATTCTTCAAAAATTGGGTTCAGGTAAAGACGCCATGGGACAAGCGGATTGCAGGAAAGAGGAGCGGATTCCTTGGCTGAGACGAGCGTCTTTGGCTCAGGACGCTCGGATTCCTTTCCAGTGAAAGATCCCAGATTTTAGTAGTAAAAAGACGAGCGTCTTTCCTGTTGGACGACCGTCCTGACTGAGACGAGCGGTTTCCTGGCTTGGAAGCTCGGATTCTCAGTCAGACGCAAAATATATTTTCTGCAGCTTCACAAGACGAGCGTCTTGTGACTTGGACGCTCGGGTTCTTTCAGGACGAGCGGATTGTCCCTCGGGCAGCTCGGATTATTCCTTCACCACACGGATTCACGTCCATCCGTGGGTGCTTCGTAACCCATGTCAATTCATTCTTCAATTCTCGTGTTCTTCATTGTAGGGGCACTACAAAGGCATGAATAGCCTAGGCAATTGCTATCCCCACACTAAGGCAAAGCACTACACATCAATAAACTCATAAGTCCCTCCCTCACTTCTCTCAAAATGATGAAAATCTTGATCAAGGCATAAAAATGTAAATCCAAAGATGACAAAAATGCAATACAATAATTGAAATGCAAGTTAGGGAGTTAGAATATTTACAAATGGTGGTTTAGGGAGGACTTCACCAAACTCTCATCCAATGTGAGATGTCAAGGGGGCATGTTCAAGGTGTTGTTGATGTTACTCAACACCTTGAAGAAGTAGTCGAAAGCTTGCTCATTATGATGATATAGATCCTCAATAGACCTTTTCACTTGTTGTTCTCCATGATGGTCTTGGGTCATAGCATTACCAATATAGGGATTGAGTATCCCTTCGAACTCATCATCCTAAAGACCGCATACTTCGTCTACTTGATCACTAAAAATGTCTTGAGTTGATAAAGACAACTTTCCTTCTTTCTTGTCTTGGCCAATGAGGCCTTCTTCTTCACTTGTCACGGGTGAGCTTTTCAAGCTCTCATTGTTGCAATTTCCTTCCTCTTTTGATGGAGCATCATCCACTTTATTTTTCCATTGAAATTCCAACTTCTTCCTATCATCTTTCCGGCTATAGTGATCAACCATAAAACATGGCTCATGCAATCGGGAAGCTCTCATAGTCTTGTCAAGATTGAAAGTGATGGTTTCATCTCCCTCTTCAAGGGTGAGCTCTCCATGCTTCACATCGATCACCGCTCCCGCGGTGTGCAAGAATGGTTTTCCTAAGAGAATAGGAATGTTGGAGTCTTCTTCCATGTCAACAATAATGAAATCCACCGGGATGAAGAATTTTCTAATTCTCACGGGAACATCTTCCCATACCCCTAAAGGTGTCTTTGTTGATCTATCCGCCATTTGAAGCGTGATATTGGTGCATTTGAGTTCTCCCATTCCTAGCCTCTTGCTAACCGAATATGGCATGACACTAACACTTGCCCCAAGGTCACATAAAGCTTTGTTGATTGTAGTGTTACCAATAGTGCATGGAATGGAGAAACTTCCCGGATCCTTGAGATTTGGAGGTGAACTGTCTTGAAGAATAGCACTACTTACTTTAGTGAAAGCAATAGTCTCAAGCTTCCGGATTGATTTCTTCTTTGTAAGAATATACTTCATATACTTTGCATAGGCCGGAACGTGATTGATTAATTCCGTGAATGGAATCGAGACTTCTAAATTCTTCACAATCTCCATGAATTTTCCAAGTTGGTCATCAAACTTAGGCTTAGCTTGACGACTTGGAAAAGTAAGTCTAATCACAATGGGTTCCTTCTCTTTGGCCTTTTCTTCATTCTTCTTTGAAACTTCTTGATTGTTGGGTTCTTCTTCCCTAGAGTTTTGCACAACTCTTTCCTTGTCACTAGTCTCCACAATGTCATCCTCAACTTGCTTCTTTGGCTGTTCATATCTTGTACCACTCCTCAAGTGGATGGCACTAACCGATTCATGTCTTGGGGGATTACTTTGAGGTGGTAATTGCCCCTTTTGTCTTTGAGAGCTCGAAGATGCTAATTGAGTCATTTGGGTTTCCAAAATTTTTGTGTGGGCTAGGATGTTGTTGATGGTGATGTCTTTTGGTTAGCTATCTTTTTGCATTTGAGTGAAAAATTCTTGTTGATTCTTTTGCATTTGGAGGACCGCTTTTTGAACATCAAAACCTTGGTCATTTTGTTGATTGTATGGAGTTTGATTTTGGTAACCTTGGTTTTGGTTGTAAAAGGGTCTCTGATTTTAGTTTCTCATTGGAGGTGGGGTGTATGTTGGTTGAGGGTTTTGAACATTTTGGCTTTTGTATGAGAGATTTGGATGGAATTTGGTGTTTTCAATGTAATAGTTGGAATAAGGGGTACCACTCTTGTATGCTTGAAAAGCATTCACTTGCTCACTTGTTCCCCTACATTCACTTTGGTCATGTCCCAAAGTTCCACAATTCTCATATATTCCACTTGGAATTGATGAAGATGCCACCATGGCATTAACATGTTGCTTTGGTGATTTTGAGGCTTCTTCAAGTTTAGCCATAGCCTTCTCAAACTTCAAGTTGATGGTATCAATATGAGCACTAAGTTGAGCACCCAATTGAGTAATAGAGTCCACTAAATGCTTTCCTCCTCTAGTAGCCTTGCGAGGCCTACTATATTGTGAGTTATGGACCGTCATTTCCTCAATCTTGTTCCAAGTTTGATTATCGTCAACTTCGGTGAACATACCCTTTGATCCCATGTTGAGAATGTTTCGGGAGTCTTCATAAAGACATTCCAAAATTGTTGTAACAGAAACCACTCGCTAAGTCCATGATGAGGACATGAGCGACAAGTTCCTTTGAATCTCTCCCAAGCTTCATACAAATATTCTTCGTCCCTTTGCTTAAAACCCGTGATTTGAGCTCTTCGCATGTTAGTCTTTTCCGGAGGGTAGAATTTTTTATAGAAAGCAAGAGCCAACTTCTTCCAAGAGTCGATTCCAAGAGTAGCCTTATCAAGGCTTTTTAGCCATTGTTTCGCGGTACCAATTAGAGAAAAAGGAAATAAGACCCATCGAATTTGGTCTTGAGTCACTCCAGTTTGTGAAATCGCATCACAATAGTCACAAAAAGTCTCCATGTGAGAATGAGGGTCTTCACTAGGCATCCCCCCAAATTGGCTTCTTTCGACTAATTGGATAAATGCGGATTTTGAAATGAAATTTCCGGTCAAGTGTTGTGGTGTGGGAGTACCATTGGGTAGGTTCTCCTCGGTTGGTACGGATGTAGATACCTCATTTCTGCACCTCCCGCAAACCACCCGGTGATGATTGGGCCGCATGTTTGATACGCGGAATGATTTGTGACAGTTCGTAAGTTTATCGTCAAGTGATCGCTCAAACATATATGTCTACCTCCTAATTGTCATCTACGTGCCGATACGGTCGTTTTGGCAGTAATTAGAGTTTATTTGGAGCCCGGGCCTAAAATCGTCTTCATTTTCTGAAACAGAGTCGGAATGTTCTGAAATGTTCCGGATATTTCTATTCCATATTTTATAAATCTTTTAATCTTTGGCAAACAATTTACCGTAATATTCACACAAAATATTAAGGAAAACCAAATTATTCCGTTATTCCACAAACTAAACACGGAAATATTTCTTCCGTAGGAGGAAACCACTTGGTAAAGGACGCAGCAGGTGTTGCGCCTCTTCCAAGAGACGCAGTGCTTGCTGCGCCTCTTCCCAAGTTCTTTTCTGCGTATTTCTCGTATCTTTTTCATATCTTTTCGAGATTCACTTCCATAGTTTCTCCGAAAACCCTACTTCCTCCGTGTGATTAGTATAAATAGAGACCTTCGGTCTCACATATTTCTCACGTGAGTGTCTGTCCTTCTCTCTCCCTTTGCATTCTAGACCACGTTCTTACTTTTTGGCGTCTACGTGCTTGAACTTTAGACCACGTAAGCTCGGATCCTTCTGAGTACCAGGCTCGTTTTGCATGACCGACCAATTTGACCAACTCCACCATAATCAACTTTAATCAATCTGTTTAATTTCCTCTTACGAGGGCACTTTCGTCTACATTCGAGTCGAGCATCACTAAACGTATACTTAGTTCATCTCGTTTCGTCAAACATGTAAGTCTTAGGTTGTAAATCTCTCTTTTATTTATTGTTCTTTATTATTGTAATCATATTGTAGGGTTTATGTTGAAAATACAATTAAAACCGATTTCTAAAACCCTTTGTTTAAACCCTTTTTACGGATTAATAGGAGGTAGACGTCGATAAGGGACGCAGCAACTGCTGCGCCTCTTGGAAAGGACGCAGCAGTTGCTGCGCCTCTTCCTGAGGTTGCCGCTGTTCTTGCTTCTCTTTTTCTTCTTTCGTCTTCTGTTGGTTTCGTCCTTTTGTTTTCTTTCGTCTTTGTTTGTTCTTATTTCGTTCACATGATAATTTAACATATTGTTCATCATCTTTAACATATAATTCGTCATTAAATTCCCGACTTAAATCCCAAATAACCAATATTTGCGGGTTTTCGTCATTAAAGTCAAACCGGGTTGTAGAAATTCGATTCATTCATGTTGATTTTCTGGAATTCGACCTTTGATATATTCTTACTTGTTTATTATCATGTTCATCATATTCATCACTAATCCATCATATTTAACCTAATTCGTTTGTTCAATTCACTAATTAACCCTTTTAATCTTGTAAATATTCGTATTAATCGGTTTCATCCATGTTTATTGCTTCATGGCCCTTAATCATATGTAAATAATACGCTAAATCACTTCCATCCAAGTAAATAATTATAATCAATCATTAAATTAACCTACGAACGTTAACGACTTGCAATTCCGGCTTCAAAGCAAGAACTGAGCCAAGGAACAGACGCAGCAACTGCTGCGCCTCTTCCAGAGGGCGTAGCTCTGCTGCGCCTGTTCCTGGCTGATTTCTGTCTCTGAGCTCCCGTGTTGCCTTGACTTAGTTTATTTGATTACGTATTAATCTACTATTAATCGTGTTATCGCCTAATTCCTGTTCGTTTATTTTTTTATTCTTTCTTTTCTCAAATTATCCGTTTTAGGAGTATTTTCGACATAAATCATTAAACCCGTTGTAATTATTGTAATTCCTCTTTATTGTATTATTATTGTATTCCTTTTATTGTATCACTTGCATGCCTTCACATGTAATTGAACTTAAATTCCTACTTTGACATTTATTGTATGATAAATTACGTGTTAACCGACTTATTATTAATTCTCACATGTTAGGATTAATCTAATGGATGTTTCATTGTATGCATATAATCGACAATATATCGAGTATAGACAATTTCCCTTATCATTAGTAGAGGCCGCTATCGAGGCGGGCGGGATTAGGTGTTCGATCAAAAGAGCTTCCTAATACGTACCCTCACCCCTTACTCCAGATCTCTGTGAACATCCGTGTTCATTCGCATCCACGAGAGTCATTCTAGATATAGAATGCTAAGGGTACGAGTTCTTGGTGTTCATGTCACTACTTTGTGTCTTGACATGGCACGAGGTATTCGAACGGTTTCCAATTTTCCACAATAAATTGGTGGCGACTCCACAAATGCAAACGCTTGTTCTGTTCCGAAGCGCCCCGTGGCCCATGTCCACAGTTTGACGACTCCGCTGGGAATAATACACTTACGTGTAGCCAAAAGGGTGAAACTTGAACAAGGTTAGGGAATAGTTTGTACAAGACAATTGTCGGTTTTCATAACTCGGTTTTCCTAGATCGTTTCATTCGGCCTTCCTAGGCCCAATCCAACCCATTCGACCAATTGTCCCGTCTAAACGGTCCTAATTCTTATTTGGGCCTAAGGATGGACAGCGATTGACGTCATCCATACCATGGTACTTACTCTTGTTTGTATCAAGGACTTTCACTACTTGAGGAAATGGACTAGGAATCGGCCTTACTCTTGTTTGGTACGAGCCTCTCCACAGACTTCGGGTTTGATTGTTCGGTATGACAACCCACCCTTTAAACCAAAACCCATTTAAATGCACTCAACATCCCGTTATAATGCTTGTATATTGTTTGTACCATACGTGATCACCCTTTTCTAAACAAAACCATGACGATTTTTGTAAATTCAAAATACTTCTTTAAAATGTAAAATTTCGAAAACCTGAGCCTAATATTAGCGCAAAACAAGTCGAAACTCTGTCCAATTGTCGAGTCAAAATCCGGACCTCAAAACCCATTTCAAAGCCTCACTTCGAGTCCACTCCTACAATTACACTAAAGTTGACTAAGACCAACATTTTTTAAATTTTGTCATTTCCTCAAAACTCACTTGATACAAGTGGCACACTCCAACTTCATGAGTCAAAACATTTCTTTTCGAGTAAGTGTGCTAGAGTGGTCGATCGTGTTTTGATTCTTCGTCGATCTCTTATTCAGTTTCCAAGATGCCTGAAACAAGCGACGTGAACTTCAACCAACTCCAAAATGGTAATGATCAAATCCTAGCCGCGTTAGCTCGTCTCCATGTTACTCAAGACCAGGTGTATGATCGCCTTGACACCATTGAGGGCCGAATATATGCCGTGGAAACGAGGATACCTCCTCGAGAAAGTGAGATCGCCGATGACTTCGGGGACGAAAACCCTCCCATGGGTATGACTGCAGCTGAGAAACGACTCCAATACTTAGAGGAGCAATTGATGTATCTCAAAGGGGATGACATTTATAGGGAGAATAATCGCAAATATGAGGCTGTGAGTTCCAAGTATCCAACCAACTTCAACATGACGGATATCCCGAAATTCAAGGGGCATGAAAACCCTTTGAATCATATCCGTGCCTTTAAGGATTACATGTCTATCAAAGGCATTAAACCCGAGATGTTCTTAAGGATCTTTCCTTCATCTCTTGACACTATCCCAAAACAATGGTTCTATTCGCTGAAACATAAGAAAATCGCTACTTGGGACGATGCCGCAATCGAGTTTGCTAAACAATATGCGGATAATGCTGAAATCCAAGTCAACATGCGCACTTTAGAGGTTCTTACCCAAAATGACAAAGAAGGTTTCACCGATTTCCTAAGTCGGTGGAGGAAGACTAGTACTCAACTTGTTGAACGTCCGGATGAGGCTACCCTTGTGAAGAAATTCGTGGACAACCTAAAGCCCATCTACGCAAATCATTTGAGGTATCAAAACATCAAGACTTTCAAAGATTTGACTGTACTAGGGACAAGGATCGAAAATGATATTCGTAAAGAGCTCTTGTCCAAAACGATAGGTCGTGGATATCAAGGCTCAACAAGTCGTTCTTACGGCTCTACTAGCAAGACTGATGAAGTTAACCTCCTTGAGCCATCTAAGAAGAGTAACCCTCCAAGGAAATTCACAAATCTAGGGGACACGTATTCCAACGCTCTGAAAAGATTGATGAAACTTGGGAAACTTCAACCCATAGGCCCTACACCCGAACCAGAATAGAAATCCAAGTTCTGGGATGAGAATTCGTACTGCGAATACCATAGAGGTAAGGGACATGATACAGAGAAATGCTACAAATTGAAAAATGTACTTCAAGATATGATTGAAGACGGTCGCCTACCAATACCACCTGGAGGTAAGCCTAACAACACTCAGAATCCTCTTGGAGTTCTAGTGATTACAAATGAAGAATCTACCATAGATTGTTCACATCTCATTTCTCCAGTCGAAAACGAAGTTCATGCAATAGAAAATGAAGGGAATTACTCCACCATTTCTCCAACCGTCACTGATTTCATCGTATGGGCAAAAAGTGTGGATAGGCAAGTCATGGAACTAGAGAGTACAGTGGCAACCTTACGTGGCCCCAACGCCACACCTAAAGAACGTGCACCACTAGTTTTCTCTCAAAACACTACAATGCAAGAAGTAGTAGCCATGGTTGATGAACTAGTCGACCAAATTATCCAATTAGAAGCTGAAATCATGAGAATGAGGGAACTTGTTACCATCAATAGTATATGGGCCGATGATGATGAAGATGAGTACCTCACTGAACACTACTTAGTAAAAGGCAGTGAGGAAATAGGCCATAACTGTGAAAATCAAGATGTAGATCACCTCACTCGTTCAGGGCGCCCATACCAAAATACTTCTCAAAATGGTCCCATAGCAAACGGTCCAACCAATGTGGTCACACCAAATGATAATGAAGAAGGCTCTACCGACCATCTACTAAAGCAACTACAAAAGATAAAGGCTGATCTTTCAGTCTAGCAAGTAGTGTCAAGCTCATTCCCACATCGCCAAGCCTTACTGCAAGCTTTGGCCAAACTAAATGTGGTACATAACTCCACATCCGACGACGTGGTCAACTTGGTCTTCCAAGAATCACCAAAGCTAAGTAATCCTATTACTTTCTCGGATGAGGATTTGCCACCCTTCCGTTCTAGTCATAACTTGGCTCTTTATATCACCGTCATTTGCTTATAGAAGAATGTGCCAATGACCTTGGTAGATGATGGCTCCGCAGTCAATGTTATACCCTTGAAAATGGCATACAATTTGGGCATGAAAGAATCAGATTGGACCCCTACCAACCAAGGTGTTCGCGCATATGATGGTACACGATGAAAGGTGGTGGGACTTGTTGACCTAACCATAGCCACAGGGCCGATTGAGCGAAAAGTCAATTTCCAAATAGTGGACATTGAGGCATCCTTCAACATACTTCTGGGAAGACCCTGGATTCACGCTTCCAAAGCGATAACATCCACACTCCACCAGAAAATCAAAATCCCACTAAATGGTAAGGTGGTAATGATCACTTCGTCGCCCATCAAGGCAATCATCGAAAAGAAGTCAAGCAATCAAGTCCTTACAGATCCAGTACATGAACTTGGGGGCTTCCATATTATAAACGTCATAGAGAGTGAATTGGCACCATTATACTTCAATCCCTACTCTAACTTAGTGGTTAACCACATACTCAAAACCCAGGGATACTTCCCGGGAATGCCTTTGAATCCTATCCGAAGAAACACCTTTTTACCCTACAAAGAGGGTAATTCACAAAGAATACCCCTTGGATTAGGATACAAACCCACCAAAGAGGAAGTTCTCGAGATGCTCGCTCAATTTCAAAACCGTGAGAATGTGGGATTCCAAATACGACCCTATCTCCCTACCCTAAATGGATACATCGTTAGGGAAGGAAATCAAGAACTCTTTCATGGATTTCCCGAACCTTGGCACCATCTCGAAAGGAAGCTAGCCGGAATCGAGATCTTTCACGATTGCTACTTCATTCCACCAGAAACGATTCCTACCGTCAAGACTCGTCAAACACCTTGCCTAGACGAACAAGCCGTGAGTCTACTATTTGGAGAAGATCGATTCGTTAGAGCCGCGCAGGATGAGATCATTACCATGATACTTCAAGATGATCACTTCAACCCTACCGCGTTAATTACAGAAATCACCACCAATCAGCAGAAAGGATGGAGAAAATCGATCAAATGGACAAACAATCAAGGAAGACTCTTCAAGCTCACTACTGGAGAAGGAGAGATGTTCAAAGGAGAACCAGAAGACGATGAATTCGAGTCAGAGTCAGAGTCAGAGCCAGAGTCGGAGTCTAGAGAAGTTCCTAGAGAGTCTCCTCCTGTCGTCATTCCCACTCCCCTCGTTTCTCCTAGCCTAGTGTCTAATAGCAACAGTAGTTCGGGAAATGTCCCAACCGCTGTCCCTTTACCGCCACTGACCACGGATCAGATGGCTTCTTTGTTCCAACTTTTCTCAAATCTTAATATGAATAAATCAGGTTCTTCTTACTCTTCGTGTTATCTTGAATGCAATTCTGTTTACGATGATAATGAGAATGACCCAGACCCTGACTCAATCGAAATACCTCCCTACATAGCTAAAGAAGTACTACAAGAAGGGGAAGGGGGACCAGTGATAGAAAATACAGAACCCATCAACGTAGGAACTGAACTAGAACCCCAAGAACTTAGGATAGGGACAACCCTGAGCCCCACCGAAAGGGCTAGTTTCATAGACCTCCTACATGAGTTCAAAGACGTTTTTGCTTGGTCCTACAAATATATGCCAGGGATCGACAGGGATATTGCAGAGCATAGAATCCCAATCAAACCAGGTTTCAAACCCGTGAAACATAAGCTTCGTCGAATGAGGACAGAATGGGCTCTCAAGATCAAAGAAGAAGTCGATAAACAATTCAAAGCTGGGTTCATCAAAGTTTTCGAGTACTCAGACTGGGTAGCAAACATAGTACCCGTACCCAAAAAGGATGGGAGAATCCGTGTTTGTGTTGACTTTAGAGACTTAAACAAAGCAAGCCCTAAGGATGACTTTCCTCTACCACATATCGACATATTAGTGGTTAATACGGCGGATCACGCGTTATTGTCCTTCATGGACGGATACGCAGGATATAACCAGATCAATATGGCCTTAGAGGACATGCATAAGACTGCCTTTGTCACTCAATGGGGAACCTACTGCTACACGGTTATGTCGTTTGGGTTAATCAACGCCGGAGCTACATACCAACGCACCGCAACTACGCTCTTACATGACATGATGCATAAAGAAGTTAAGGTATACGTAGACGAAATGATTGTCAAGTCCAAGGAAAGAGAGAACATATTGCGAACCTTCACAAATTCTTCTCGAGGCTACGGAAGTACAACATGAGGCTCAATCCTCAGAAATGCGCATTCGGAGTGACATCTGGCAAACTCCTGGGATATGTGGTTAGCCAATGAGGTATAGAAATAGACCCTTCAAAGATCAAAGCTTTAATCGAAATGCCGCAATCTCAAATAGAGAAAGAAATTACGGGATTCCTAGGCAAGGTACAATACATAAGTCGATTCATATCAAAACTCACCATGATCTGCGAACCCATATTCAAGAAGTTAAAGAAAACAGATCACACCATGTGGGATGATGACTGTTAGAAGGCTTTCGATCGAATCAAGGAAATACTAGCCAAACCGCCAGTGCTCATGCCACCCCAGCGAGATCAACCTCTTGGTTTATATCTCACGGTAACTGAAACGGCCATGGGCGCCATGCTAGCTCAAACCGTAGGGAAAGAAGAAAGAGCCATCTACTACCTTAGTAAGAAGTTCTTGGAGTACGAGTGCAAATACACACCACTCGAGAAGACATGCCTCGCTCTTGTGTGGGCAACGAAGAAGCTACGCCACTACATGCTTAGTTACTCCGTCAAAATATTCTCCGAAATGTATCCTGTCAAATACCTCTTCGAGAAACCCGTTCCCAATGGACGTCTAGCGAGATGGACTTTGATGCTCTCTGAGTTCGATCTCAAATATGTACCTTTGAAAGTCATAAAAAGGCGCGCCATTGCCGAATTCTTCGCAGAAACTCCCATCAATGATACACAAACGATAGACACCTGGTCATTTCCGGTTGAGGATATACTCCAAACAGATGTAGACTCCTGGGACCTCTATTTTGATGGAGCATCGAACTTAAGAGGATTTGGAATAGGAGTGTTGCTCATTTTCCTGAAGGCGAGCATACACCAATCTCTGTCAAACTCGACTTCGAGGTGACAAATAACGCTGCAGAATACGAAGCCTGTCTCATTGGATTGCAAGCGGCAGTAAGTTTAGGCATCAAGAATCTTCGAGTACATGGGGATTCCTCTTTGATCATCAATCAAATTACGGGATCTTGGAAAATCCGAAGCAAAAGCTTGGCACCTTATCAAGCCAGAATAGACCAAGTAGCCCAATTCTTCGATCAAGTAACCTACTTACATCTACCTCGAGAAGAAAATCAATTTGCGGATGCTCTTGCAAAACTCGCATCTTTGATTAACATGCCGGATAGTATGGTAGAAATGCCTTTATGCATCAAACGACGATCAGAGCCAGCTTATGTGCACCAAATCACCGATGAAGAGGAAATTACAGAAGAGCCTTGGTTCCAAGCAATCCTAAACTTCAAACTCAACGGCACCTATCCACCATATATGGAAAAAAGGGGACAACGTGCTATCCGTTTGCTAGCTTCCCAATACGTCCTCATGCAAGGAGAGTTATACAAAAGAACACCTCTTGGTGTCATCCTACGTTGTCTTGATCATTCACAGGCACGGAAAGTGATGGAAGAAGTCCATGATGGAGAATGTGGCCCTCACATGAGTGGACCGATGATGGCAAAGAAAATCACACGTTTAGGATATTATTGGACCACGATGGAATCTGATTGCATCAAATATGTGAGACATTGCCAGATCTTCGGGAATGTGCAACATATTCCTCCCTCGTTGCTTTACACCATGACATCTTCCTCGCCATTTTCTGCTTGGGGAATTGACATCATCGGCAAGATCACTCCAGCCGGAACAGGAGGTCACTGTTTCATCCTAGTAGAAATCGATTATTTCACCAAATGGGTAGAAGCGGCTTCTTACACCAGTCTCACGGCCAAGAACGTGGCAATGTTCATACATACCAATATCATCGGTCGATATGGTTGCCCACATGAGATCATCAGTGACAATGGGTCACATTTCCAAGCTGAGACTGAACAATTGCTAGCCAAGTACAAAATCAAGCATCACCACTCCTCGCCATATAGACCACAAACCAATGGCGCGGTAGAGGCAGTAAACAAAAATGTTGTCACGATTCTCAAGAAAATGATTGACAACTATAGAGATTGGCTAAGCAAGATACCCTTTGCTTTATGGGGATACCGTACATCCGTTAGGACACCCACTGGGGCTACTCCTTAATATTTGACCTACAGCATGGAAGCCGTACAACCAGTCGAGCTAGAAATACCATCCTTGCGTATTTTACTCGAAAGTCAAATACCCGAAGCCGAGTGGAAGAGGGATAGATATGAAGAACTCATCCTCTTGGATGAACGAAGGTTACGTGCATTACATAATGTGCAAACATATCAGGCGCGTATCAAACGAGCCTTCAACAAAAGAGTTAAGCCAAGGAACATCAAAGAAGGAGACTTGGTCCTCAAATCAATTAGGGCTCTTTTACCTGTCGATCCACGAGGAAAATTCAAACCCAATTAGGCCGGGCCATTCCTAGTCAAGTCCATAATTCTAGGGGGTGCGGTTAGGATCACATACCTAGACGGGAACGAATTTGCCAACCCAACGAACCTTGACCAATTATTACGTTACTATGCCTAGAATAGGAGCAAAAACGCGCCTCGCGTGACCTCACGTGTCGCTCTTGTGGCACGAAATAAATGGCCCCTGGACAAGCTGAATCAAGCTAATGTCATCTTGCTCTTGCATTTTGACAATTTGTCATTCTCATATCATCAAATAAACTAAATCGCATTTTCGGAGTAAGTAAAGCACATGCTTATTTTCTAAAGTTCATTACAAGCTCTTGCTTAGAACAATTATTCTTTTACATTTACTCGAACTACGCGCAAGGGTTTGATTTCATTTTCTAAATGAATACGTAGGAAATCCTTCATGGGATACAAC
The DNA here is from genome assembly GCF_048544455.1 of Silene latifolia. Lineage (NCBI taxonomy): Eukaryota > Viridiplantae > Streptophyta > Magnoliopsida > Caryophyllales > Caryophyllaceae > Silene > Silene latifolia. The sequence continues at coordinate 94,227,872 of NC_133537.1, read as the reverse complement.
CCATTTAATTATTTTAAATGTTAATAGAAGGACATTTGCAAATGAATTTGAAATCCGACAAGAATAATGAAAAGAAAACCACAACGGTTTCAAAACCAATCAACCTCTTTTATTTCATTCCTAATAATAATACGTTACATAATAAAATCATAATAAAAATAATAGGCTAGGATTCTAAAAACCCCACCTTCTTATTACAATAATAATAATAATAAATAATAATTAAGACTTAGGCTACTCTTCTATTTCCCTTTGCCTTTATCATTTTTATCATACTTCTTGTCACGATCTCGAGCCGGACGCTCTTGCGCCACTTCCGACCTAATCACCAATGGCCTCTCTCGTGGTCTTGCTTTGCCATTTTTGTCAACCACCATCTCGACGGCAGGAGAAGTCTTCGGTTTCTTCGAAGGATGAACAACTTGAAACCCGGCTTCTTCCTCTCCCTCAGTCAGATGCTTCTCCTTCTCCTTTTCCACCTCGCGAACCTTGTAGTCAACAGGTTCACGCTTCCTCAGTCTCTCACGCTCCTCCGGAGTGGTAGCTTTCCTCCACCGCATATAGGAATCTGACACCCATAAAGCACTGACAGAAGAATTCAAGAACCAAATGTTCCTCTAAGCCCATTTGATGGCCCATTCTCTTCGACTGTCAGTAGTAAGCGCCACGACAGTCTGCGGAACAATGTCAAGCTTCGGGATCCTCTGCTTCAATCCAACCTGCCTCATCAACCTCTCCGGAAAAATGCATATCATAAACTCCAAGCCGGGAATGCGAACAGATCGGGTAGGATCCAGGAAGATACTCCAAAGGATGATTTGAGGGGCCACCATGGTACGATCCATCTAATTAAGGGGCCATCTTCACTTTTCAATTTGTTTTCCCAGTAATTGCACACTCGAGTGAAGTCCACCATGTAAAGCCTGGTCCTCATTGCAATTGAGCGAGCATGATAAGCAGGAACATTAGCTGGGGGCTCGATCAATCGAAGACGCTCCATAAGCCAGACCTACCAAAAGCGGGTATTAGAACCGAAAAAAAGAAGATAAAATAACGAACGAAAAAAAAAACGAAAAAAAAGAAAGAAGAAGAAAGAAAAAGTTTCTTTTACCTGCAAAATAATGGGACTTCCCAAGTAAGGTAGGTCGCGATTGGCTTTCCTGTTATCCAAGCCCAATATGATCTCTCCTAAGCACAGACAAGCTGGGCTCCTGCACAGCTCCATTTGCTCAATCAGGCTCAAGAGACGAGGGTCGCCTCTCATGTCCTCATCGGCATGCCCTTGAAGGACATACACATGTAATAGGCAAAATCCGAATGCCCTTCGCCTTGCAACATAAGAGACAGTAGGATCAGCCCTATTGATGAAGCGATCAATGAAATCCAACATTCGCACTCCTTTAGAAGTCACAAGATGGTCAACATCAACTCTGGCCAATCCAAGCAAGTCTCTAAACTTATTCTTATACCCTTGAGCAGTGGAGGGAATAACAGGCAAATGTTCTAGATCCCAACCACCAATCGCAGCAATCTCCTCGGGAAATGGGCAAATGTCGCCTCCAGGAAAGGCAAATACGTGATAATTAGGGTCCCAATAGTCAAGACAAGCATCCAGGAACGGTTTGACTACCTTGATCAATTTCAAGCTCAAAAGTGCTCCTAAATTATAAGCACCCATGTCATTTGTCTCCACACTGGAGAACTCATTTGTCCATTCTTTTAGACGAATTTCAAGAGTATTCATAATGTAGGCTTATTTTGGGAGTTTTGTGTAATAAGACGAAGAAAGACGGAAGAATTGTGTGAATAAAACCTCCCTCGACGTCTCCCGTTTATAATAGAAGTTGTTTCCTAAAATCCGTCAGAACGGACGCATCAAAACAGGCGCAGCAGGTGCTGCGCCTCTTCCAAGGGACGCAGCTGTTGCTGTGCCTCTTCCTCAGCAGTTTTCCTGTGATTTTCCGCGTTGGATCTTTTCTAAATTCCTCAACGAATAATTTCCTATACATACGGGTTATTATTTTGGTAAATGCGTCAGGTTGCCATATTTCGTGTTTCATAATTTCGCAGGCACGCATCTCGAGACGATGTCAACATTTTCATCATTTTAACACAGTTGTACATTTCTTTTTTAATTTTCTTTTTGGGGAATCATTTTACCAATTTAATTTAATTTATTCATTTTTCTACTTTTTCGTATCTAATTTAATTATATCATTTTTTCGAACTTTACATTTCTCTTTCCATTCTTTTTTCCTTTTGGAGAATCATTTCACTCTCCATTTCAAACTTATATGTTTTTATTTTTTCTTTTTTTGGGGTAACCCCCCCCCCCCCCCCCCCGTCCGGTCATTTCCGACCAAAATTTTGCCATTTCCGACCAAATTTTTGCCATTTTCATTGCTGGTCATATTTTTGCATTTTCGAGTCATTGTTCTGCACTAATTTAGGCCATGTGTACAAATATATGTTCTATGAGGTTTATGTGTAAATTCCGGCAGCATGACGGCGTAAACCGTCATCTACCAAACATGTTCAAAGCTAACCTGCATGTACAAACAAAGCAACCCAGCAGCAAAGGCACGCAGGCCATCATATATACAACCAAAAGAGGATATGTAAACCAAACTGGGGGCTCGAGCCCCAAGACAAGATCCAAGTGTCCAAAAGTGGGTCCCAAAATGTATAAATGTACAAAAATACAACCAAAAAACAAGAAGCAACACGGAAGCTACTGCTGGTCGCCGTCTAGCTCAGCAACTCTCGCCTCGAGAGCAGCAACCTCGACGTCGCGGACCTCGAGCTGCCTCAGCAGGCGAGCCGTCTCCTCTCGGGACTGGGCAAGCTCTCGCTCCAGCTGGCGCTCCCTCTGCAAACAACAAAAACTGGCTCATGTCAATCATCTTAAGCATAAAGGAAGATTAGAAAATTCAAAAATAAAGTTAACGGAAGGTTCATACCTGACGTCCTCGGCCACCAGCAAGTGCCTCATCGGCAGTAGCCCGCAGCCGGTTGGCTACCCTCCACAAAGCCACGAACCGGGATGGTGCGACCTGCATTTAAAAAGGAAAATGTTTAGCAATTGAGCAAACTCGAGCAAATGTGTTCTTACACGAAAATTACACGAGTTAGAAGACTCACCCTCCAAATCAGATGCTGCCAATCGTCCAAGCCAACATCTCTCACCACCACGTCAAAGTCACGTAGCTTGGAGATCGCCGTCATCCCCGTCGTGTCGGTGTACTCAAGGGTCCCAGGGTACTCTCGGGGCTCGATGCCCGCCGCCTGACCTCCTGCAAGATTAGATGATTTCCGTTAACCGATGATCTTTCATCACATGTTCAAACAATAAAAAATGAAAAAGGGTAAAGCGCTTACGACAACCGGCCAGTACGCCAACCTCCCGTAGAGGAACACCGAGTAGTCCTCATCAGGAAGAAGGAGGGCGTCGCCACCGTCGCCAGCCAAGTCGGCCTCAGAAGGCTCCCTAAACATCGTCCGAGGAGGATCGATGGGAACCGTCAAGACGTCCCGAGAGCACTGACGAGACAAGCGCTCGCCCAAGTACCACACAGGACCCATCGACGTCCTCAACAGCAGCCGGCTCGAGCTCGTAGGTCGAAGGACCTCAGCCACGAAAGGAGGAGCGCCAGCGTACTCCTCCCAAGGCCTGGGCACCCACTAGAAAAACAAACGAAGGGTCATTCTTATGATCAGTTCTAAAAGTAGGAGAAAGAAACAAAGACAAATGTAAGGTGATATACTCACGTCGTCCAGCTGAAGAACGTTCACCTCCCGCCGACAAACGTCGTGGAAGGAACGCCGACTCATCGTGCGGCACATCACCCAAACCCTCACAACGGGATAAGCCTTCTCCACCGGCTCCGTCCTCTTGGGCGCGAGGCCCGGAAAGTAGGGGTACACCCACGCCTGTAAATCAAGATAATCAACAACGATCTTTCGTGATTTGGTAAGAAAATAGAATGATCTTTCGTGAAATGAAGTGAAAGTTCATACCTCCAACAGCAGTCCAGGGCCGACAGTAGCAGGAGAAGTCCCTTTCTCCATCAACTCCGGACGAACCATGGCCCTCATGAAGCGGATGAGGACCGCAAAACCAGAAGTGACCCAGTCCCAACGGCCTAGGGAGCTCGGGTCAGAAAGAAAGAGAAGAAGCTTCGTCGAAAGCCTCTCTCCCTTGTCTCCGAGGTAAATCGAAGACAAGAACCACCTGAGCCACAAGCGGACTCTCTGCTCTGCAGTGCTGGGAGGAGGAGTCGTCTCCCTCCCCTCGATCACCACCAATGCCGGGGTCTTCCCCGCGAAGTAGTCTCGAACGTAAGAACTAAGCACCAAGCCAGGTACCGCAGCCGCCTTCGGCGCCAAGTTCCAGCCGATCAACCTCCTAGCCTCCGCCGAGTTAACCCTCATGGCTGTCTCCGGCCACTCCACCACCTCAGTCCCACACGGCAGACCAGAAATCATGCCGTAGTCCTCCAACGTGACCCTCACCTCACCAAAAGGCATGTGAAACGTGGAGGTCGTGTCCCAAAACCGGTCCAAGAAGGCTCGGACGAGACTGAGGTTGGCCCGAACCTTCCTCCTCGCAATATCCCTCCACGCCTGCACTAAGGGGCCGAACGCCCCCCGCTCGATTATAGCTCGCTCCTCAGCCGACAGCCTCTCGTAGCACCCCATCGTCGTCGTGTAGCCCGAGAACGACCTGATGTTCCCGACCTCCTATGTTGATTTGAAACAAAAGCTATCTTTAGCTCAAATGAAGAATAAAAGGAGTGACAAACAGGAATGAAAGAAGATGAATGAAGAGTGATGAATTCTATTTACCAAGCTCTTCAGCGTCCTGTAGGATAGGTGACCCTCCGCACCCCAGAGCAGGTGCCTACTGTCCCAAGTCTCAGCCCACGCAGGCGCTCCCCTCAGCTGGCAACCATCTCGTCAAACGTTGGCCCATCTCGGGGCCTCCTCCTCCTCAGTAGCCTCCTCCTCTAGGACCTCGTCCTCAGCAGCCGTCACCGCGGCAGTGAAAGCCTCCTCCAACGCCTCCTCAAGCACCAGAGAGGGGTCAACAGCAGTGTCCACGTCCATGGGAGCCCTCCCAGATGTAGAATCCTTGTCACCTGCAGAATTAAGGTAAATTTAGGCCGCGTCGAGTGACGACAAGCCTTGATTAGGGGATTTCCGGGTTTTCGGAGTTCCGAAATCGCTCTTTTCTCGCCATCATCTGCAATTTTCCCACAAACACGTTCACTCATGTGGTATTTTGGGTCAAGTCAAGCCTAAGTTGAAGCCTAGTCATGGGTTCGAGTCGGTATTTCGGCAGCATTTCGTTATAACGGCGATTATGCCCTAGAAAAAAGTCCTGAAAAAGCCGTCACAAACCAAAATTACGAGATGGTAGGAAGTTTACCCACAATACAAGGATTCCAAATATCAAGTTTCGTCACAAATGGGCAACCCTAAGGCTATTTTCGAAGCAATTTTCGGTTTAGCTGTTAAACCGTCTCAATTTCACTCAAATGCTCAAAACTTAACGAAAATTCAAAAAAAATACATGGTTATGATCCTTATATTACCAATTATCCATTTATAAAGTCAATTTCGCAAGGCAAAATCATTTGGAGGAAAAGCCCCAAATTTTCGACTAATTAGGGTCGAAAACCCTAATTTTGTCAATCCCATTTGCTCAAATACGGAAGATAAATGCAAGATTGATACACATACCTCGATTAGTCAAGGCAAATGCAAGCTTTTGGATCAAATTTTGACAGAAATGGTTGGAATTTGAGAGAGAAATTGAGATTTTATTTTTCGAAATAATGAAATGAACCCTCTGTTTCATCGGGTTTTTACGCAGAAAAGACACACCCAGGAATAGACGCAGCAGGTGCTGCACCTCTTCCAAGAGACGCAGCTTTTGCTACGCCTCTTTCTCAGCCTCCCTTCATACGAATTTTCAAAAATTCGTTATGAGTTAGTTATTTTGTGGGCCCATCTTTGGTGCGGCTCTTCCTTGATGTTATATCGCATATTTGGTCCGTTTGACGTATGTTCTTCGCCTAGATCCACATCTTCCAAGCCAACAGCAAATTATCGCCCTTTTCATCCCAGACCTAGCTTGTCACAACGAGTATTCCTTCTTTGACAGGTGTTTCGACACGCCTTTATTCTGTCCCCCCAGCGAGAGTACACGGAAAGACATTCCCTCTCGAGACATGGAGATCAGTTCCTGATTATGTTCCCCCAGCGAGAGTACACGGATAGACATTCCCTCTCGAGACATGGAGATCAGTTCCCGATTATGTTCCCCCAGCGAGAGTTCACGACCGACAGTCATTCCCTCTCGAGAGATGGAGATCAACATCGACCCCAAGTCCTTCCGAAGTTTGTTTGAAGCTGAACACAAGCAGATTTCTCCCGGCAGTTCCAGACTGTGTCCTGCTGTCTTCTCCCAATATCGCGTATTGTTTTCCCCTGGAGTTTCAAAGAATTTCAGGTATGGTCTCTTCTTATGGCTGGCGAGCCTCCTTACGTAGTTTAATGAACTTTAAACGACCCTCCCCGATAGTCAATAGACTCTAAAATGTTCCCGATGACAGGTCCTTGGCTCAGACCCCTTGAGCCGCCTCGCGTCGCCGTAGTCGTGAGGTTGTAATCTTCGATTGACCTGATGGCTATACTTTGACTTTCGCCTTGTCCAAACCTCAGTCAAAGTGGGGGCTCTGTAGATACCTCATTTTTGCACCTCCCGCAAACCACCCGGTGATGATTGGGCCGCATGTTTGATACGCGGAATGATTTGTGACAGTTCGTAAGTTTATCGTCAAGTGATCGTTCAAACATTTATGTCTACCTCCTAATTGTCATCTATGTGCCGAGACGGTCATTTTGGCAGTAATTAGAGTACATTTGAAGTCCGGGCCTAAAACCGTCTTCATTTTCTGAAACCGAGTCGGAATGTTCTGGAATGTTCCGGATATTTCTATTCCATATTTTATATATCTTTTAATCTTTGGCAAACAATTTCCCGTAATATTCCAACAAAATATTAAGGAAAACCAAATTATTCCGTTATTCCATAAACTAAACACGTAAATCTTTCTTCCGCAGGAGGAAACCACTTGGGAAAGGACGCAGCAGGTGCTGCGCCTCTTCCAAGAGACGCAGTGCTTGCTGCGCCTCTTCCCAAGTCCTTATCGTATCTTTTTCATATCTTTTCGAGATTCACTTCCAAAGTTTCTCCGAAAACCCTACTTCCTCCGTGTGATTAGTATAAATAGAGACCTTCGGTCTCACATATTTCTCACGCGAGTGTCCGCCCTTCTCTTCTCCCTTTGCATTCTAGACCACGTTCATACTTTTTGGCGTCTACGTGCTTGAACTTTCGACCACGTAAGCTCGGATCCTTCTGAGTACAAGGCTCGTTTTGCATGACCGACCAATTTGACCAACTCCACCATAATCAACTTCAATCAATCTGTTTAATTTCCTCTTATGAGGGCACTTTCGTCTACATTCGAGTCGAGCATCACTAAACGTATACTTAGTTCATCTCGTTTCGTCAAACATGTAAGTTTGAGGGTGTAAATCTCTCTTTTATTTATTGTTCTTTATTGTTATAATCATATTGTAAGGTTTATGTCGAAAATACAATTAAAACCGATTTCTAAAACCCTTTATTTAAACCGTTTTTACGGATTAACAGGAGGCAGACGTCGAGAAGCGACGCAGGAACTGCTGCGCCGCCGTTCTTGCTTCTCTTCTTCTTCCTTCGTCTTCTGTTGGTTTCGTCCTTTTGTTTTCTTTCGTCTTTGTTTGTTCTTATTTCATACACATGATAATTTAACATATTGTTCATCATCGTTAACATATAATTATTCATTAAATTCCCGACTTAAATGCCAAATAACTAATATTTGCGGGTTTTCGTCATTAAAGTCAAACCGGGTTGTAAAAATTTGATTCAATCATGTTGAGTTTCTGGAATTCGACCTTTGATATATTATTACCTGTTTATTATCATGTTCATCATATTCATCACTAATCCATCATATTTAACCTAATTAGTTTGTTCAATTCACCAATTAACCCTTTTAATCTTGTAAATATTCGTATTAATCGGTTTCATCCATGTTTATTGCTTTCACGACCTTTAATCATATGTAAATAATACGCTAAATCACTTCCATCCGAGTAAATAATATAATCAATCATTAAATTAACCAACGAACGTTAACGACTTGCAATTCTGGCTTCACAGCCAGAACTTTGCCAAGGAACAGACGCAGCAACTGCTGCGCCTCTTCCAGAGGGCGCAACTCTGCTGCGCCTGTTCCTGGCTGATTTCTGTCTCTGAGCTCCCGTGTTGCCTTGACTTAGTTTATTTGATTAGGTATTAATCTACTATTAATCGTGTTATCGCCTAATTCCTATTCGTTTATTTATTTATTCTTTCTTTTCTCAAATTATCCGTTTTAGGAGTATTTTCGACATAAATCATTAAACCCGTTGTAATTATTGTAATTCCTCTTTATTGTATTATTATTGTATTCCTTTTATATCACTTGCATGCCTTCACATGTAATTGAACTTAAATTCCTACTTTGACATTTATTGTATGATAAATTATGTGTTAACCGACTTAGTATTAATTCTCACATGTTAGGATTAATCTAATGGATGTTGCATTGCATGCATATAATCGACAATATATCGAGTATAGACAATTTCCCTAATCATTAGTAGAGGCCGCTATTGAGGCGGGCGGGATTAGGTGTTCGATCAAAAGAGCTTCCTAATACGTACCCTCGCCCCTTACTCCAGATCTCTGTGAACATTCGTGTTCATTGGCATCCACGAGAGTCATTCTAGACATAGAATGCTAAGGGTAACGAGTTCTTGGTGTTCATGTCACTACTTTGTGTCTTGACATGGCTCGAGGTATTCGAACGGTTTCCAATTTTCCACAATAAATTGGTGGCGACTCCACAAATGCAAACGCTTGTTCTGTTCCCAAGCGCCCCGTGGCCCATGTCCACAACGGAATGTGTTGAAAACTTAGGCATTGTGGGTTCATTTTGTGGTTGATTTTGTGTTGGGTTCTCCTCACCTTCTCTTGCAAAAGGGTTGATGAACTCAATAGTATTTGGTTGAATATCTACAACCTCACCAATACCTCTCAAAGTATTTCTAGCAAGTCTTCTATTGGTTGTCAAAATTCTCTCAATTTCGTGATCAATGGGTAACAAGTTACCTTGTGATCTTCTAGACATGCAAAATATTAAACAACTCGCAAACAATTAGAATAAACCTTGAGGAGTTTTACTTCCCCAAGGTAAAGAAAGACACAACTAATAACAATCAAAGAAAATCAAATCAAGTTAACACCGTCCCCGGCAACGGTGCCATTTTTGGTCGGACTATATTTTTCGGTTACTTGTCATTAGGAGCACCTAGACCAAAACAATATTTATAACTTCACAAACTACTCTACTATTAGTAAAGAAGTAAGTAAAGGTCGGATCCCAAGGGACGGGTATTGATGTAGGATTTTCGATTGCAAGTAGTGGTGTCTAAGGGTGTCACAATTTGGGTCGAGATAAGAAGATCACTAAACTAAATAACAATCTAAATGTGCAAGCAAGATGATTAAGATGAGATGTAAACAATTGATTAAAAGCACTAGGGTGTCATGGGTTCATAGGGGATTCATGGGATTTGATCATACAAACATGTTTTCAACTAGGTGCAAGCAATTATTGTTGTGATGGGATCGAGTTAGTGTATATCTTACAATCCCTAGGAAGGTTTGGGTCCTGGAGCCGAATCAATCAGATTGTACAGCACCTACAAGTCGACTTAATACTCCCTATCCAACAATATGCATGGTCTATTGAGTCTCGAATTGGTTTATGTCTTATAAGTCTCATTGAAAAGATAAGTGATGAGTAAAAAATGCAAGGATTCATAGGCTCGCATTTCATCAAACATAACATGTGCATAAGTTGAAATCACAACAAGCAAGCAAATTAATTATGAAAGCATATTAGATTAAGCATGAATCAATCCCCATGTTGGTTTCCCCTAATTCCCCATTAACCTTAGTTAAGGAAACTACTCACTCATTATCAAGTTTAACATGCTAACAAGGTTGTCAATCATATTAACAAAGTAAAACATGATGAATAAATGAAGATGATTAACAATAATTAAAAAGGGATTAAGAGAATTATACCTAATGATGATTCCAAAATAATAAGCAAAGAATAATAGAAGTACTTGATGAATGATTGGAAGGTTGTCAATCTTCCAAATAAACCTCAAATAATCTTCAATTACCCAAAATAAATGATGAACAATAGAGAAATTAAGGAAATGAGATTTGTATTAATGCCTAATTAAAAGTTGATTACAAGATTAATGAGAGATTAGAAGAACATAAATTATATTAAGGATTGATGTTAATCTAATTAGTACAGTGGGGTATTTATAGTGGGGATTAGGTATATAAATTAGGGTTACTAAGGGCTTAAATGACGATTAAGACCCTTAAGAAAAGTAGAGGAAATGCTCATCTCGAAGAAAGATGCGAGTCTCCTTTTTGCTAGTCTTTCAGAAATATGCGCATCTCGAGTACAACAAGGAGAAGGCATCCTGTACTGGATGACAATCCGAGCGGCCACGGGGTCGGGACGAGCGCATTGTGGGGGTTGGACGAGCGGACTGGAAGGTGGGACGCTCGGATTGTGAAAGTGTTGGACAAGTGGGCAGGCTGGAGGGTCGCTGTAATACCCCGTATTTTATTATCGATTGAGCGAGATATTATTATTTAATGGTAGCGTAAAGGTAATTAAATCATTTTATTATGATAATGGTAAAAGCGTAATGGTAATTGATTGATTCATATTGTAAGATGAGTCGGGTTTATAGTTTTAGGTGGCATTTTGGGTCAAGGTGTTATAACCCATTTACCCACTTACCCATTTACCTTTTTACCTCACCAAAACCCTAAAACAAACCCTAATTCAACCTTAAAACCCAATCCCCCTTCCTACCGTCATTTTTCACATCACCATCATCAACCCCTTTTCTTTCACGCCTCAAGCATCATTTACAGCCAACGAGCGCACGCCGGTGAGTGTGGAGGGAGTAGGGTCTGCCGTGAGTCTAGGGAGGCCGTTGCTGGTGGACGAGGGTGGTTGTACTGGCCGGAATAGCACAGATCGACGGCCGTCATAGGTAAGGTTCTCTGTTTTTCATTTTGTCACGATAGTTTGATCTGAGTTGTGCGTCGTTTAGGGACTGTTGTAGTAGTCGTCGGGGTGTGGGATGTGTTGCTGGTGGTGAGTCGAGTCGTGTGGTGGTGGGTTGAGTGGTTGTCGTCGCTGTTGGTGGTTGCTGTGGTGGTGTTTAGGTGTCGGGTTTGAAATGGGGGTTTTTGTTGCATTTCAGACATAGGGTAATGGGGTGGCACCACCGTGGACTCGGGGGAGGTCGAATCGGTGGTGCCACGTGTGTCAGGGTCGCTTTTCGACGGTGGTGTCAAGGGTGGTGGTTGGTAAGGTGGCGGGGTTGTGTCGTGGTGGCAGGCGAGTCAAAAAGGGGGCTGTTTGTGACGTTTTGTGGCGGCTGGGTTGTAAACAGAGGGTGTTGGTGGTGGTGGTTCTGACCACCGGCGTGGGTCGACCACGTTGGTGGTGGTGGGAGGTGACCAGGCCAGACCTGGTGTCAGGGCTGGTGGTCGGCGGTGAGGGCTGGTGGTTGTTGGTGGGAGTTGTGGCGGGTTGAAGGGGGTGTGTTTGTGTGCGGGTTGGGTTTGGTGTTTTTGGGTAATTTTTGTTACGGTTTTTATTTTAGTAAGTCGGGAAATATGTATATTTCTATTATTTACTTTATTAGTTTTAGTTATTAAGTTAATATTAAGTAGCGGTGCCGGAATAATATATTTAAGCTTTGAGTCGGAATTTTATTTCGGGAAGGTTACTATTTTTAGTAACCTGCTATTTTTGGTAATTGCTATTTTGGAAACTTCCCATTTTAGGAAACTTTCTATTTTGGGTAACTTATATTTTTAGTAACTTCTAATTTGGGAAAGTTTCTACTTATAGTGACTCTTGGGTATGGGAACGGGAATAGTTAAGTGAATTAATTATGTTATGTATATGTTTAGGTGGCGAGTTTCGGGTGGAGTACTTCTAATCTGCAGTTAGCTTACTACCGCTATTTGAGGTAGGGGAATACACTGGACTTGATATAGTACTATGTGACTGGATTGACTGAATCGGTGATTTACATGTTATAATATGATTGTCTGATTTAATTCCGTTAAGTACTACTGTTGAACTGTTTTATTATATTATTACATCGGAGTTGGTGGAGGTGGAGGTGAGTATGGTGTGGTGATAAGGCCCAGGCGGGTTCTGCAGGACTTGTCCTGGTGTCCTCACCATGCGTGGGCGGATCGGCTACGGTCGATATTTATAGTCTACCGGGGATCGGTATGGCTGGGTTGTCCGGGTTATGAGTTGAGATGGCGGTGGTGGTGATGGAGGAGCATGTGTGTTATGTTGTTGTTTTATTGTATTACCTACTCGGCCTTCATGGTGACCCCGTGTATTCGTGTACGCCTGTGATGATCCAATTATTGGGGAGCAGATTGACAGGTATTTCAGAGACTGATGGGAGCTGGCCGGGAAGAGAGCTTGGATGACTGACTTAGTGCCTAGCCCACCTTAGTCTTATTAGTAGTTTTATCAGACTTTATCTTTTGGTCGTATTTTTGGAGACTTTGTTTTAATTCCAGTTGTAATCTCACTATAAACATTTCAATAAAGTATTGTGTTTCTTTCCTTTGTTATCTACTGCCTCGGGTTTTCGAGATGGTAACACCGTCATTTATTTGAGGAGTCCTAGTTCAGGCCCTTAGATAAATGGGGGTGTTACAAAGTGGTATCAGAGCGAACGATCCTCAGGCCTAAACCAATGAATCTAATGAATTTAGGAAGAGTCAAATAAAATGAACCCCGAGATATAACTGTTAGGAGCACACTAAAGGTAAGGGATGAGTTAGGGGCCCCCTCACACCGAACCATTGGCCCTCTCAGTTTGACCCGGGTACCCTGAGATCATATGAGAGGAAAAGGGTAGAGTAGGAAAGTTGTATGATATTGAACATGAAAAACTATTCCATGATGTGAGAAATTAGGCAAGGTGATATGTTGTTAGTATAAGTACACATGTGTTTATTTGTGATTCGGAGGTAAGAATTGGCATGATAATGAAGTAAGATATTTATATATATGATGCTTAAGATTTTAAGATAGATGTTATGTCTAGTGATATGCGGTTATGTGATCCCTGAACCATGTTAGCTAGATATGTAGGGTAGGAGATGATTAGAATTGACTAGAGTAGCCGAAGTAATTCTAGTGTTGCAGGGAACATCACTAACTCTCCTAAATTTTTATAGACATGCCTCCGAAAAGGGATACCGCTGCTAATGACACCCAAGCGGAGTTGAATAGGCTCCGAGCTGAGAATGAGGCCCTAAAGGCCAAACGAGTGGATCCGGGGAAGATGAGCACCATTGTGGCAAGGCATAACCCCACCATATTCACTGGAGAAGGGGAACCTCAATCGCTGGGGGAATGGTGTATAGAATTCACCAATCTGTTTGAACTGATAGCATGTCCGGAAGAGCTGCAGGTGGATCAAGCTGCCCACTATCTTAGGGCCACAGCCGGTGACTGGTGGACCAGGAACAAGGTGGAGATACGAGAGGTTGCTAGGGATCTTGAGACGGGACATGTGTCTTGGTTGGAATTCCAAGAGTTTCTGAAGAATGAGTTCATGCCCGAGTTCCAAAAAGCCAAACTACGGGAGGAGTTTGACACTTTCAAGATGACAGAAAACATGACCGTGAAGGCTTATCATCGGAAATTTCGGCAGTTATCCTCCTACATTGATGACTTTGGGCAGAATGAGGCTATGCTGGCTATGAGGTTTGAGCGGGGACTCACTATGGACATCAAGAAGAGGCTCACAACAGCTCCACCCACTACAGTTCAGGACATTTACTTGAGGGCTGGTGCTGCTGAGAGGCTCTCAGAACAGATCAAGGCTGATAAGAAAGGCAATGTAACACCCCCATACTCCAAGTGCCTTACCAGGACCACTCAGGTATGAAGACATCACCATCTCGGTCGCCCGAGGTATGATAATCAAATAGACAAAACAGAAACAACGTTTATTATAAATAGTTTAATGAATAATACAATCCTCAAAACCAAACCAAAGTACGATACATTATTCCAAACTAACTGTTCTCAACTGAAATGTAAACAAATGTTAAACTACAGCGGAAGACTCTATCGTCATGTCGTGGCCATCCCAGCTATCCCAGTACTCATCTCTATACCGTTCAATATCTCTCACCATCCCCGAATGGATCACCGCAGTTTACAAAACAACACCGGTCGGTACTAATCACACAATTAATATAGATAACAACAATAAGGCAAACAGACAAATTGAACTGTCACACACACACACACACACCACCAACTCCCATCATCTCAATACTTGTTGATCCCACCGACCACCCGCTGGGGGGACCGCAGCCGTTCCCACCTAAGCCCCGCTCATCGTACGAGCGATAACCCTGTCCATTAATGTGCACATCCCCTTTCGTGGCGGGTTCCACGAAGGGCGAAACTAGGGCGTGAGATCACTCCCGCAAGTGACCCCACTCAGCCGAGAACGCATCTCGGGAACCATCAACAAACACAACCACAATCACAATCACAATCACAATCATCATATCAAACAACTAACTACAGCACATCACCAATATCCCATTATGGGACTAATACGAGTAGAAATCCTACCCGGAAAGCACAACACGCAGACGGTATCTACAACCGTATCAAACGGCTCCTCTACGAATTCTCCTCCTATCATACAACACATAGATGCTACCATTCAAATACTACTCATAAAAACCCCCAATTCCTAAATTAGGGTTTCACCAATCTTAACAAAACATTATATAAATTATATTAAAAGCTTACCCTCGACGCAAGGAATCCAACGACACGAACTACGATACGAACCGACCGACCGTCGAACTCCGGAATTGTCAAGAACGCGATTAGGAAGAAGACTAGTTGCTTTCTCTCTTAAACAGGTTTTAGGTTTTGTAAAAAGTGATTTAGAACAATGACGAATATGTTTAAATACCTTAATCGCGTAATTAACAAAACCCGAGAAAACTCCCCCGTAAAACCGGACACTCGATCGAGTACCCCCTTACTCGATCGAGTACCCCACAGGTCAGAAACTATTTTATTTCGCAACTTGCCCTTACTCGACAGAGTAAGGGCTACTCGATAGAGTACCCCAAGACTTATAAATACGGAGTATTACAGTCTTCCCTCCTTAAAAGGAACTTCGTCCCCGAAGTTCAAACCACTACCAAACAAAGGTACTCCCATAAGCCTCCCGACTCGAAGGTCAAACAAAACACAACGTAAAGCATGATACTAACCCAACTTATCCCGACAAACATACCGACACAACATATAAAAGGGGTGTAAAAACTCTTAAAAACTCTCGCGATCATCTCCTACCCCCCTAAAAGAAACAAGGTTACGTCCCCGTAACCATACATACCTGATCAAAAAGGAAAGGATAACGCTCTTTCATGATATCCTCCGCCTCCCATGTAGCTTCCTCAGTCTCATGGTTAGACCAAAGGATCTTAAGCAAAACTGTCTCACCACTCCTGGTCTTTCTAACCTTTCGGTCTAGGATCTGCTTAGGCACCTCAAGGTATGATAAAGACTCATCTAGCTCTAAGCTCTCTGCTTCCAACACATGTGACGGGTCACTCACATACTTCCGCAGCTGCGATACATGAAACACATTATGCACTCTCTCCAACGCAGCTGGTAAAGCCAAACGATAAGCAACTTCCCCAACTCGCTCTAAGATCTCATAAGGCCCTATAAACTTCTGGCTTAGCTTGCCTTTCTTCCAAAATCTCATAACTCCACGCATCGGAGACACTTTCAGAAGAACCTTGTCCCCAACCTGAAACTCTATGTCCCGACGATGTAGATCTCGCATAACTCTTCCGTCGATCCCGGGCCGCTCTCATCCGTTCCACGATCATCTTAATCTGTTCCACCATCTCATGTACCATCTCTGGTCCTAAAACCACCGCCTCAAAGACTATCGTCCCAACAGATCGGACTTCTACATCTCCTCCCATACAAAGCCTCAAACGGTGCCATACCAATACCGTGTGATAGTCATTGTTGTAAGAAAACTCTATCAAGTCCAACCTCTGCTCCCAGCTACCACCAAAATCCATCACACAAGCTCGCAACATATCCTCTAGAGTCTTGATTGTTCTCTCAGTCTGCCCGTCTGTCGCAGGATGAAATGCTGTACTCATCTTCAAAGCTGTTCCCAACGATTCCTGCAACTCCTTCCAAAACCTTGATATAAACCTCGCATCTCTGTCAGACACTATGTCCTTAGGGACTCCATGCAACTTCAGCACGTTCTTTCGATAGGCCATAGCCAATTGTGCCTTAGTCCATGTATCTTTCATTGGGACAAAGTGAGCTGACTTGGTCAGACGATCCACTATCACCCAAATCATATTGTTACCTTGTTGACTCTTAGGCAAACCCACAATGAAATCCATGGAAATGGATTCCCACTTCCACTCAGGCACCTCCAAAGACTGAACCTTACCTTGTGGTCTTCTCTGTTCCCCTTTAACTCTCGGCATGTCAAACAACGGACACAAACTCACTTCTCTTTCTTCATCCCAGGCCACCAAAACGTTTTCTTCAAATCTTTGTAAAGCTTGTCTCCACCCGGATGCACTGAATATGGTGTGCAATGTGCCTCTGTCATGATAGTCTTTTTCAACTCCTCATCATTAGGAACACACCACCTACCATCAAACCTCAAACTACCATCTCAGATGATCGGAAAACCGGACACTGTCCCTTTCTCTACTCCAGCTCTCCACTCCACTATCTTAGGATCCAAAGCCTGCTTATCCTGAATATCATCATAAAACTCCATATGTACTGTCATATCACCCATAGCATCTCCTTTCTGCATCATATGAATCCCAAAACTCGCTACCTCATCCCTCAGCCTCATCAAAGATAGAGTTGTACACAAGGAATGTACACTCTTTCTGCTCAAAGCATCAGCAACAACATTGGCTTTCCCTTCATGGTAGATGATTTCCATGTCGTAATCACCAATCAGCTCCATCAGCCTCCTCTGTCTCATGTTCAACTCCTTCTGCGTGAAGATGTACTTGTGATGTGACCATAATTAGCGCACATTTAGTCCCCTAATTGAGCCTATTTTGCATACTATTATAACATTCTATGACCATTTTATCCGTCAAAACCTTCCTATTTGCTTTTGTATCGAATTTCATATGTTTTGTAGAAAAGGAGATAATAAGGTGGAAATTCCCGTCTTTCGTGCATATTTGGAAGCTTATTGATGATATTAGATGGACTAGTATGAAGAGGAGGCAAGAATGATGACCAATGATGTAGGAATAAAGAGTATATAGAAGGGTCATAAGGTTTAAAGCAAGGAGGAAAAGCAAGGAAGCCATTCATGAATAAAATTGCTCGGAACGCAAACCAAGAGTTGCTCCTTTGGCTCTGAAAGTATGCTAGATGGAACGGCGTCGAAAAAACAAGCGATCTAGGCTTTTGAATCACTCCAATAGGAGTCCGGATGAGAAAATGACGTCCGTTTTACAATCCGAGCTCAAACAAAGAAGTCAGTACAAGCAATCCGCGCGTCTTACGTCAAGACGCTCGTCCCCTACTATAATCCGCTCGGATTGCTCCTAATCCGCTCGGATTCCCTTGGTACAATCCGAGCGTCTTGCTCCAAATCCGCTCGGATTCCCCCTCAACAATCCGAGCGTCCCTCTCCTGAATCCGCTCGGATTGCACCGCCCAAATCCGGCCGTCCCGACTCTAATCCGCCCGGATTCCTGCACAGCACGGATTTAATTCTTCAAGCTACGAAAAGAGAAGCCCTTCTCTCAGAAAATACCGGAGTCTCCTTGCTCAACTTAAAAAGTGTAATTACTAGTTTAGCCCTTAGTTAACCCTAATGCATCCTCCCTAATTTTCACTATAAATACCCCATTTGTAATAATCAAACCATCAAGTTTTATTAGAGATACACAAGTTTTTAGCTAGAAAATCCTTCTCTTAGATTAGATTAGGAGTAGATTAGAATAGATTACTCTTTAATCTTTCCACAAATTACACATTAATCTCTCCTTAATTATTGTTCAAGTTTATTATTCAAGTTTATTATTGGGTAATTGAAGATTATTGTGTTATTATTGGGAGATTGACAACCTTCTACCAATCATCAAGTTCTTCTATTATTCTTTGAATTATTATTTGAATCACCTTAAGTTGGTATAATTCCTTTACTCTTTAATCTTTATTGTTCATTTCTTCATTCTATTATCATGTTTATACTTGTTGTGATGATTGACACCATTAATGACATGTTTCCCATGATAATGAGTGAGTAGTCTCTTGCTAGGATTAGTGGGTAATTAGGGGAAACCAACATGGGATTGATTCATGCTTAATCTAATATGTTCACATGATTAAATTGCTTGCTTGTTGTGATGTCAACTTTATGCACATGTTATGTTTGATGAAATGCTAAGCCTATGAATCCTTGCATTTTTACCATCTCTTATCTATTCAACTTGACTTGTAAGATATAAACCAACTCGAGTCTTGTTAGACCATGCATAGAAGTTGAATAGGAGGAAAGTAAGTCGACTTGTAGGTGTTGTACAATCTAATCGATTCGGCTCCGGGACCCAACCCTTCCTATGAACCGTAAGATATAACCCAACTCGGTTCCTCCACAACATTAATCGCTTGCAACCTTGTAAACATGTTTGTATGATCAACACCATGAATCCCCTATGACCCCATGATATCCTAGCACTTTTAACCATTTGTTTACATCCTTCCTTTTATTGTTTGTTTTATTATATTGCTTGCATTAGTTTAGACACAACTACAAACCCAACCAAATTGTGACACTAGCATAAATTGAGATAGATAGACTTAGAACCCAAAGCACACCGTCCCATGGATCGACCTCGACTTACCACTAACTAGTTGTATGTTGAGTATTATAAATGTCTTTGATTGGACGACCCGACGACATCACGCCACATCAAAATGGCGCCGTTGCCGGGGACGGTGTTGTTTATTTGAATTGTTCTTTTGTCTAGTTTTAGTTGTGCTTCTTTTTCTTGAGTTTTATTGTACTTGTTCTATTTCACATGCTCAACATGTCTACATTCAATTTTTGGCAATATGAAAATGAGTCATTTGATAAATATGTTGCAAGATTTGAAGATTATATGACTCATGCTTGGCATCATGGTTTTACTCTTTCAAATTATGAAGCATGTTGTGTTGTTTATAATGGCATGAACCTTGAAACCCGCAACTTGGCATTTCACTTGAGTGGTGGTAGAATTTGTGAGATGAGTTGTGAGGAATTTTGGGAATTTGTTGAGTTCATGACCATCCATTGTCTTAAGCAAATTGTACATGACATCTTTGAGAATGCCAAGGAAGGTATGGAAGTGATAAAAGCAACATTTCAAAAATTCATTGAGGAAAACTATGATGAAAATGAGATTTGTGAGGATGAGAAACCTTCCTATAACCTTGAGCCAACCCACTTTGTCCACAAAATTACCCCACCTTGGGAAGATGGAGTGCTAGATGAGGAGAGTGATGATGAGGAGGAGTACATTCTTGATTGTGAAACTAATGCTTGGATGCCGTCATCCTACTCTTCTTGTGTTTCAATGAACTCAATTTCCATGGAATTTGATGTTAATTGGCAAAGTGAGAATGATATGGATGTGAGCTTGAGTGAAAACTCACCCTTTGAGGATGATATATTTGAGGGAGACAATTGTGTTGAACTTGGTGAGCCTTGTTACGACAACCCCTTTGATAATGGACCTTGTTGGGATGAGGAATATGATGAGGACATTTGGGGACCCCAAATAGACACCCTTAAAATCACCTTGGATGATAATGAGAGTACTTGCATTGAATATGGTGATTTTGACTATTTGGAAGATGAGTTGAGTGAATTGCCAACCAACTACCCATTTCATGTTCCTTCCATCCATCATTTTTCTTATGATTTTTGTCATAATATTCTTGACATGCTTGTTCGGTCTTTTACTTGGGCATTATTTCATTGCACAATCTTGTGTTGCTATGCATGCCTATTCATGTCCCACTCCCAAGAATTTGACCGACTTCTACGTGCTTTGAGTGCTAGTGATGATTTTCCATGAAATTGTTAATTGATAATCTTTGGTTTGATGGTGTCCCTTAAAAACCATTAATTTGTATATATGCATTTAGTGTAGTTTGCATTGTATTATATTTCACATGATTCATATAGTTAGTTGCATATAGACTAGAATTCATGCATAATCACTAATGACCAATCCTATTCTTTTCTACACTAGGAATGGTGTTTAAATCGGTTTGGGGAGGTTTGATCATAAGTGACCATAGTTTAAATCATGCATCATATAGTATAGTTTAGATTGCATTCATTTGTTATATATGTCATATAGAATTGCATTTAGTTAGAGCATGCATTCATTCATATCATATTGCATTTGTACTTTATTTCAAAAATTCAAAAAATCCCAAAAACATGTATTTCTTTTTTTACCTACTCCTACATGTACATTGAGGACAATGTCCAAAATAAAGTGGGGGATGGGAATTTATATTCCAAAAATGCATAAAAATTGAAATTTTTTGAAAAATCACAAAAATATGTTCTTTAATTTCATAAAATCAAAAACCATAAAAATTTGAAAAATTGAAATATCCAAAAACAAGTTCATTTCCTTTGTAGTGTAGACTTGTATATATTGTGTTTGTTCATCCTTTTTCACATTGATTGACTACGCCACATCCGAGACATGAGGATATTGAAGACCGCATGGTATGATCTTTCCAATCTCCTTTTTCCTCTTTATGTTAATGACTATGTGGCTTTATTTTGATTGATGCGGTAAAAACAATGTGAACTTAGGACTTGCATTTAGTTTATATGGCATATTAGTTGGTAGAATCATTTGCATTAGGATGTATATATGTTAGTTGCATCATGGCATGTAGTTTGCATGTTAGAAAAAATTTTGCGAAACCGTCTATTTGGGAAGCTTGACAAGTGTATATAGGCCCTAGTAGATGCTTTTTCTTCTTAAGACTTTGCTTGTTAGAATACTTGTAAAACACCCTAGGATGTGTCATGCTAGTATCCTTTGACCCATGGTTTAAGGCCTAGTCAAGAGTACCTTGTGGTGTGATAACTCCTTGGCTACCGTTTATTCCAAGGTGACCCTTGAAACTATGCATCCATCCATCATTCATCCATGTTCTACCACACATTTTGTCATCAAAGGGAATGGACACAAAAAGAAATCAATTTGAGTTCAATGAAATGAAAAGTGAAAGAAAATTTGCAAAAATGCATCAAATGAAAAGAGGAGCAAAAATAGAACTCCTAAAGTTTCAAATATAAGCCACCCTCACTACATATGGGGTGACTTTGAAAATGTTCAAAAAGAAAATGCAAAAAGTTGAAAGTTGTCAAGTGTTGAAAAGCCAAAAATCAAAAGAAATGGCAAAGAAAGTGTTCTCAAATGTCAAATGCCACATGAAATTGGGGGGAAAAACAGAAATGAAAGCAAACTCCCAAAATGAAACTCAAATTCTATCGATCCCTTTATCCACCGTATCCATTTTTGTGCATGGTAGAGAGGGGATGGCCCTTCTTCTTGTCTAGGCAAGAGGGGGAATTCCGCGATCCTCCAGTGTTTCTAACACCATAGGGAGTCTACTCTTGACAAAAGCATTTAACGATTGAGGACAAAGGTACCCTAGCTTGACACATTTTGGAGGTGATTTATTGGTATCCTTCTAGGCTTAGTAGTTTGAACAAATTGCATCTATGAAGGATTGTGTACCCTTGAATTGCTTCCCTTGTAGGTAATTTCCGCCACTTAGATGAGGAAAGTGGCTATTCTTTTGTAGATGCATCCATTACTTGTTTTGTGTGCTTTAATGTTTGGATGTATCGCCATTTTGGCAAGCCCCACCTTGCCTTGCAACAAGGCATCCTACCTCATGGTTGTCTTGTTGTGAGTTGAAGGGGCGGAATGAGACCCGCTAATTGTCTCATATCGGTTATATTAGTAGGATAGTTTAAATAAAGGTCTAGTTTTTGTCACCTCTTTACTCGGGACGAGTAAAGGTTCGGTTTGGGGATATTTGATGTGACCATAATTAGCGCACATTTAGTCCCCTAATTGAGCCTATTTTGCATACTATTATAACATTCTATGACCATTTTATCCGTCAAAACCTTCCTATTTGCTTTTCTATCGAATTTCATATGTTTTGTAGAAAAGGAGATAATAAGGCGGAAATTCCCGTCTTTCGTGCATATTTGGAAGCTTATTGATGATATTAGATGGACTAGTATGAAGAGGAGGCAAGAATGATGACCAATGATGTAGGAATAAAGAGTATATAGAAGGGTCATAAGGTTTAAAGCAAGGAGGAAAAGCAAGGAAGCCATTCATGAATAAAATTGCTCGGAACGCAAACTAAGAGTTGCTCCTTTGGCTCTGAAAGTATGCTAGATGGAACGGCGTCGAAAAAACAAGCGATCTAGGCTTTTGAATCACTCCAATAGGAGTCCGGATGAGAAAATGACGTCCGTTTTACAATCCGAGCTCAAACAAAGAAGCTGTACAGCAATCCGCGCGTCTTACGCTGAAGACGCTCGTCCCCTGCTATAATCCGCTCGGATTGCTCCTAATCCGCTCGGATTCCCTTGGTACAATCCGAGCGTCTTGCTCCAAATCCGCTCGGATTCCCCCTCAACAATCCGAGCGTCCCTCTCCTGAATCCGCTCGGATTGCACCGCCCAAATCCGGCCGTCCCGACTCTAATCCGCCCGGATTCCTGCACAGCACGGATTTCATTCTTCAAGCTATGAAAAGAGAAGCCCTTCTCTCGAGAAATACCGGAGTCTCCTTGCTCAACTTAAAAGTGTAATTACTAGTTTAGCCCTTAGTTAACCCTAATGCATCCTCCCTAATTTTCACTATAAATACCCCATTTGTAATAATCAAACCATCAAGTTTTATTAGAGATACACAAGTTTTTAGCTAGAAAATCCTTCTCTTAGATTAGATTAGGAGTAGATTAGAATAGATTACTCTTTAATCTTTCCACAAATTACACATTAATCTCTCCTTAATTATTGTTCAAGTTTATTATTCAAGTTTATTATTGGGTAATTGAAGATTATTGTGTTATTATTGGGAGATTGACAACCTTCCATCAATCATCAAGTTCTTCTATTATTCTTTGAATTATTATTTGAATCACCTTAAGTTGGTATAATTCCTTTACTCTTTAATCTTTATTGCTCATTTCTTCATTCTATTATCATGTTTATACTTGTTGTGATGATTGACACCATTAATGACATGTTTCCCATGATAATGAGTGAGTAGTCTCTTGCTAGGATTAGTGGGTAATTAGGGGAAACCAACATGGGATTGATTCATGCTTAATCTAATATGTTCACATGATTAAATTGCTTGCTTGTTGTGATGTCAACTTTATGCACATGTTATGTTTGATGAAATGCTAAGCCTATGAATCCTTGCATTTTTACCATCTCTTATCTATTCAACTTGACTTGTAAGATATAAACCAACTCGAGTCTTGTTAGACCATGCATAGAAGTTGAATAGGAGGAAAGTAAGTCGACTTGTAGGTGTTGTACAATCTAATCGATTCGGCTCCGGGACCCAACCCTTCCTATGAACCGTAAGATATAACCCAACTCGGTTCCTCCACAACATTAATCGCTTGCAACCTTGTAAACATGTTTGTATGATCAACACCATGAATCCCCTATGACCCCATGATATCCTAGCACTTTTAACCATTTGTTTACATCCTTCCTTTTATTGTTTGTTTTATTATATTGCTTGCATTAGTTTAGACACAACTACAAACCCAACCAAATTGTGACACTAGCATAAATTGAGATAGATAGACTTAGAACCCAAAGCACACCGTCCCATGGATCGACCTCGACTTACCACTAACTAGTTGTATGTTGAGTATTATAAATGTCTTTGATTGGACGACCCGACGACATCACGCCACATCAACTTGAGACTCTTGTGATCAGAAAATACCTTAAAGATTGCTTCATAAAGGTAGTGCCTCCAAATCTTGAGAGCAAGCACCACTGCACCTAACTCCAGGTCATGAGTAGGGTAGTTCTCCTCATAAGGCTTCAACTGCCTAGAAGCATAGGCAATCACTTTACCATTCTGCGTCAACACACACCCCAACCCATTCTTCGAGGCATCTGTATAAATCTCGAAATTCTCGCTCCCTTCAGGCAATGCTAGGACAGGAGCTGTGGTCAAACGCTCCTTTAATGTTTGGAACGCCGTCTCACAACTCTCATCCCAACGAAACATGTTCTCTTTCCTCATCAACGCTGTCATCGGTCTAGCTATCTTGGAGAAATCTTTCACGAACCGTCTGTAGTATCCAGCTAAACCCAAGAAACTCCTCACCTCAGCAACATTCTTCGGTGCTTCCCACTTTGTCACTGCTTCAATCTTTGTCGGATCCACAGCTACTCCATCCTTAGAGATCACATACCCCAGAAAAGCAACTTTGTCTAGCCAGAACTCACACTTAGATAGCTTAGCATACAACTCATGATCCCTCAAAGTCTGCAACACGATCCTTTGATGCTCCTCATGCTCCTCCTTAGTCTTAGAGTAGACTAAGATGTCATCGATAAACACTACTACAAACTGATCCAAGAACTGTCTGAAGATTCTATTCATCAAATCCATAAACACTGCCGGCGCATTAGACAACCCAAACGGCATCAACACATACTCATAATGGCCATACCTCCACGTGAAAGCTGTCTTCGGTATGTCCACATCTCTAATCTTCACCTCATGGTACCCCGACCTCAAATCAATCTTAGAAAAGACTGTTGCACCACTCAACTGATCAAACAGGTCATCTATCCTTGGCAAAGGATACTTGTTCTTTATCGTCACACGGTTCAGCTCCCGGTAATCTATGCACAGCCTCAAACTCCCATCTTTCTTCTTCACGAACAGAACTGGTGCTCCCCAAGGCGATACACTTGGTCTAATGTATCCCTTCTCTATCAGATCATCCAACTGCTTCCTAAGTTCCTCCATCTCCTTAGGACCCATACGGTACGGTGCCTTAGAGATTGGCCCCGTCCCTGGCTTCAACTCTACGGTGAAATCTATCTCCCTCTTCGGTGGCAACCCCGGAATCTCCTCCGGGAAAACATCTGCAAACTCTCCCACCACTGGTATCTCATCAACTGCTGGACTTTCTATCCGGTCATCTCTCACATGGCACAGGATCAAAGGACATCCCTTCCTCAGATACGACTTCAAGGTAACAAATTTCAAATCAACTTAACTTTGGGTTTGACTAGAAACCCACGATAAGACACACTAACACCCTTAGGACCTCTTAGGGACACTTTCTTTTGATGACAGTCTATCTTAGCCTTATACTTTCCTAACCAATCCATCCCAACTATCATCTCAAAACCATTAAAAGGAAACTCTAGCAAGTCTACAGGGAAATCGACTTGCCCAACTATCAAAGATACATCTCTAAACAACCTCCCACACGATACAGACTCACCCGAAGGTATGAAAACTTGCTCCCTAACAGACTCATATACTCTCAAACCCAACTGTTTTACATGACTCGAAGACACAAACGACTGAGAAGCCCCCGAATCAAACAAAACAAACGTAGGAATACCATTAACAAGGAATGTACCGGTGATAACGTGCGCATCTTCCTCAGCTGCCTTCTTGTCCATCATGAACAACTTGCCACTGGTCTTCTGCCCACCTCCCTGGACAAGATTAGGCGATGCGGTCGGCTTAGCACCCGACCCTTGATTGCTGTTGTTGTTCATCGGTGTCTTCTGATAAGAATTACCGCCGTTGCGGTTGCCTCCACTCTGGTAGCTCTGACTTCCCCGGTTTGGCCATGATCCAGCCGGTCTGTTGCTCGCGAAGCTCTGCGCAGGTCTCTGAAAAGATCCCGGTGCACTCGTGCACTCATGTCTCTTGTGGCCTACGCCACCACAACCAAAGCAGGTCACTCCCCAACTATTGCTCACACTCCCACGGCCACGCCCAAAGGAAGTTCCAGCACTAAACCCAGACCCAGAAGAAAATCCCTTAGACTGATTGTGGTTGCCTTTCTTGTAATTAGATTGGCCACCACCCTCGCTCTCAGACTTCCTCTTCTCCCCACCAGACCTCTCCTGAGCCATCTCCACCAGCCTCTCCGCTCTTCCAGCCCTCTCATAAGCCTCCTTAACATCGGTAAGGATTCCCATGGGTAACTTATCCATAATCTTGGTAGTCAACCCACTCTCAAACCTCAACGCCAGGTTTTCCTCACTCAAACCCATATCCTCAGCATACCTGGACTTCTCATTGAACTGTCTGTAGTACTCGGCTACAGACATCTCAGCGGTCATCTTAAACTTATCAAACTCCTCCCTCAACCTACTTCTCACATGTTCCGGTACAAACTCCTTCCTCACAGCCTTACGAAACTCCCCCCAAGGTATAGCAGGCAACCCTTGGTTGGTATATATCTCCTTGGCACTCACTTTCACTGAATCCCACCACTTGCCAGCTGCCTCCCTCAGATAGAATGCAGCCTGATCCACTCTCATCTCATCAGGACAGTGAACTAAATCTAGTATGTTCTCCATCTCCCTCAGCCAACTATCAAGGAGGTTAGGCTCCTCAACTCCCTTGTACTCCTTCGGGTTAAACCTCGCAATATAGAGGCTGACTTTAGCATGGTCAACCTCCTTCTCCTTATCCTTATTCTTGTCCTCATTCACTTTCTTTAAGGTCTCAGTAAGAGCATCTTGGTGTTCTAACATCTTGACGATGTCGTCCGTAGTCATAAGCTCAGCTCTCGCATACAAAGCATTTCTCTTGGGCGGCATCTTGAAGCTATATAAGAAAGGGTAAACATAAACACACGTACTAAACCTCAAAACACGAAAAACGCGCGCCCCGAACTCAACCTACTCGATCGAGTACCCAAACCCACTCGATCGAGTAACGGGCTACTCGATCGAGTGCCCCCATGTACTCGATCGAGTACCCAAACTCCAGAACCAAACAGACCTTCTGATCTCTAACCCACTCGATCGAGTATCTAGGCTACTCGATCGAGTGACCCCCTACTCGATCGAGTACCCCTAGTTACTCGATCGAGTGCCCCAAAACTCGATTCTGGACTCAAAATCGCCAAAAACCTACCCGATCGAGTCAGCCTCACTCGATCAAGTACCACCAATACGTAAGAGCTACCCGCATATTACGTCATATACTAACATGCTAACTTTATAAATCACATTATATCATAACAATCATGCTATTAATTGCCACGTTGTAAAACATTCCATCATGCTATCATTTCATCAACAATGTCTATATATATAACATCACCTTTCTTTCATCTCATCAACTTCCAATTCGAACATCCAACCATCAACACATTCCATCACATTGTTACGCAAGTTACTAAGCACACACATGACTCAACACACATTTCCCCCATGTGACCGGTTCAAAGTTGTAGGGCGACCCCCGCGACTTTAGGACGTCTCCCAAGCCTTTGCACTAGCTCCTACAACTTTTACCCCGGGTTCATTTTAATTGACTCCCTATGTTCATTAAGTTCATTGGTTACAGGTTTCAGGATCGTCGCTCTGATACCATTTGTAACACCCCCATACTCCAAGTGCCTTACCAGGACCACTCAGGTATAAAGACATCACCATCTCGGTCGCCCGAGGTATGATAATCAAATAGACAAAACAGAAACAACGTTTATTATAAATAGTTTAATGAATAATACAATCCTCAAAACCAAACCAAAGTACGATACATTATTCCAAACTAACTGTTCTCAACTGAAATGTAAACAAATGCTAAACTACAGCGGAAGACTCTATCGTCATGTCGTGGCCATCCCAGCTATCCCAGTACTCATCTCTATACCTGTTCAATATCTGCTCACCATCCCCGAATGGATCACCGCAGTTTTACAAAATAACACCGGGTCGTACTAATCACACAATTAATATAGATAACAACAATAAGGCAAACAGACAATGAATCACACACACACACACACACACCAACTCCCATCATCTCAATATCGATCGTCCACCGGACCCCTTTCGCCAATGGGGGACCGCAGCCGTTCCCACCTAAGCCCCGCTCATCGTACGAGCGATAACCCTGTCCATTAATGTGCACATCCCCTTTCGTGGCGGGTTCCACGAAGGGCGAAACTAGGGCGTGAGATCACTCCCGCAAGTGACCCCACTCAGCCGAGAACGCATCTCGAGAACCATCAACAAACACAACCACAATCACAATCACAATCATCATATCAAACAACTAACTACAAAGACATCACCAATATCCCATTATGGGACTAATACGAGTAGAAATCCTACCCGGAAAGCACAACACGCAGACGGTATCTACAGCTGTATCAAAACGGCTCCTCTACGAATTCTCCTCCTATCATACAACACATAGATGCTACCATTCAAATACTACTCATAAAAACCCCCAATTCCTAAATTAGGGTTTCACCAATCTTAACAAAACATTATATAAATTATATTAAAAGCTTACCCTCGACGCAAGGAATCCAACGACACGAACTACGATACGAACTGACCGTCTGAACTCCGGGAATTATCAAGAACGCGATTAGGAAGAAGACTAGTTGCTTTCTCTCTTAAACAGGTTTTAGGTTTTGTAAAAAGTGATTTAGAACAATGACGAATATGTTTAAATACCTTAATCGCGTAATTAACAAAACCCGAGAAAACTCCCCGTAAAACCGGGACCTGGACACTCGATCGAGTACCCAAGGTACTCGATCGAGTACCCCTTACTCGATCGAGTACACCAAATACTCGATCGAGTACCCAACAGGTCAGAAACTATTTTATTTCGCAACTTGCCCTTACTCGACAGAGTAAGGGCTACTCGATAGAGTACCCCAAGACTTATAAATACGGAGTATTATAGGCAAGGCTGAGAAAAGGAAGCTGGAGACCACAAGCGATAATACTGGGGCAAAGAAGCAGAGTTCGGGCAGATATGGCGGGTACTCCACTAACAGTGCCCCAGGGGGTATGAGAGCTCGAGTGGAGGCGGCCGGGGGCACCGGCGGGAGGTAGCTCTGGGGATTACTTGTTTTGGCTGTGGAAAGACAGGACACAAGAGATTTGAATGCCGATCATCTGGGGTGAATCAATCTGGTGGATACAGGGCACCTATGTCTGCGTTCAGTGGCTCTCGTTCGGTGGGGTCTGGGTATAATAGTTATTGCACACCTATGTCTGGCTATGGGGGAGGTGCAAGGTCTGGAGCTAGTAACACTTACCAGGGAAGCTACAACAACTACCAGAACCGTAACCAGCAGAGTCAGCAGAGTGGGAGTACCAACTTTCAGAAGACTGCAAATGAGGGGAACAAACAGTCTGGAGCAGCTTCTTCAAGTCAGAGTGGGGCTAAGTCCAGCGGCAAGCTCTTTGCCATGGGCAAGGAGGCAGCTAAGAATGACGCTCATGTGGTGACTGGTACATTTCCTATTAATTCTAAACCCACCTTTGTGTTGTTTGATTCCGGAGCTACACATTCCTTTATATCTGCGGAACATGCCAGAGTCTTAAACCTTAAGTCATATGATATAATTGTCGATTCGGTAGTTGTACCTTCGGGGGAGTCGGTGTCTTGTGATAGAGTCTACACTGGGGTACCAATCCAGATCGGAGAGGTTGTGTTTCACTGTGACCTTATAGAGTTTCCCTTGGGGGGTTTTGAGGTGATTCTGGGGATGGACTGGTTAGGGAAATACAAGGCTTTTATCGACTGCTATCAGAAGAAAATCTCATTGAGGGGACCTAAGGGAGCTAGGGTGTCTTATAAGGGGTATGTGGTCAAGCCAAGAGTCAAATTCATATCTGTTAACACCCTAAAGTCGAGTCTGAGGAAAGGGGATCAATTGATCTTGTGTCAGATGTGGGATAGTGAGTCGGAGACCCCTAAGGTGTCTGAGATTCCAGTGGTGAGGGAGTTCGAGAGAGTATTTCCGGAGGACATTCCAGGGTTACCACCGAAAAGAGAAGTGGACTTTTCCATTGATCTGAAGCCGGAAACAGGGCCGATTTCTAAACCACCTTACCGTATGGGACCAAAGGAGATGGAGGAATTGAAGAAGCAGTTGGATGAGCTAGCAGAGACAGGTTACATACGGCCTAGTATTTCACCTTGGGGAGCACCAGTGTTGTATGTCAAGAATAAAGATGGAAGCTTGAGACTTTGCGTGGATTACCGTGAGTTGAACAATGTGACCATCAAGAACCGTTATCCTTTGCCTAGGACCGATGATTTGTTCGATCAATTAAGTGGAGCCGGAGTTTTCTCCAAGATCGACCTAAGGTCGGGTTATCACCAGTTGAGGATTAAGAACGAGGATATACCTAAGACCGCTTTCAGAACCAGGTATGGGCACTATGAGTTCGTGGTCATGCCATTCGGGTTGACTAATGCGCCAGCAGTGTTCATGGACTTGATGAATCGAGTGTTCAGTCCTTACCTGGACAAGTTCGTGGTTGTGTTTATCGATGATATCCTGGTGTACTCCAAGAATGAGGAAGAACATGAGGAACATTTGAGGTTAGTCTTGAAAACCTTGGAGGAGAACCAATTATATGCCAAGCTGAGCAAGTGCGAGTTCTGGTTGAAGAAAGTTGCTTTTCTGGGGCATGTGATTTCCAAGGAACGGGTGTCGGTTGATCCTAGTAAAATTGAGGCAGTGACAAGATGGCAGAGTCCTAAGAATGTGGGTAAGATCCGAAGCTTCTTGGGGCTAGCAGGTTATTACCGAAGATTTGTCAAGGACTTCTCAAAGATCGCAAGGCCATTGACGTCATTAATGCGGAAGGAGAACAGGTTTGTTTGGGATGAGAGTTGTGAGGAGGCGTTTCTCACCCTCAAAGAACGTCTCACTACAGCTCCTATCCTTGCACTACCAGATGGGAATGATAATTTCGAGGTGTATACTGATGCTTCCAAGAAGGGTCTGGGGTACGTATTGATGCAGAACGGGTAGGTAATCGCTTACGCTTCTCGACAATTGAAGACCTATGAGGAGAATTACCCTACTCATGATCTAGAGTTGGGGGCAGTGGTGTTTACGCTTAAACTATGGCGACATTATCTTTATGGAGCTACCTTCAAAGTGTTTTCCGATCACAAGAGCTTAAAATACATTTACACACAAAAGGAGTTGAACATGAGACAGAGGAGATGGATCGAATTGATTGGCGACTATGACATGGAGATACGTTATCATGAGGGGAAAGCGAATGTCGTAGCTGATGCTTTGAGCAGGAAATCCATCCATGCTTTGAGCAGTTCCAGATCTAGAGTGAGGATGCATAATGAGCTACGGGAGATGGGAATCCACATGATCCGGAAAGGAGAGACTCTTGGGGACTTGACCGTTGAGCCGGAGTTATATGAGGAGATCAGAGAGTTACAGGAAGCCGATGCTAGAATTCAGAAGTGGCGCAGCACAATAGAACAGGCAGAAGCTGGGGTTGATTCCAAGTTTGTTATCCATGCTGATGGTAGTCTGAGGTTTGGAGGACGGTGGTGTGTTCCGGATAATGAGGAGCTGAAGAGGAAGATTCTTACTGAGGCACATGCTACACCATACTCGGTTCATCCTGGGGGAGATAAGTTGTACAAGGACCTCAAGAAGACTTTTTGGTGGCCGAATATGAAGAGGGAAGTTGCTGAGTTCGTAGCTCGAAGCTTGACGTGCCAGAGAGTGAAGGGTGAATATAAGAGACCGCAAGGGAAGGTCCAACCATTAGATGTGCCGGAGTGGAAGTGGGAGAGCATTTTTATGGATTTTATTGTGGGGTTGCCTCGAACTAAGAGAGGTAACAATATAATTTGGGTGATCGTGGATAGGCTAACCAAGTCGGCTCACTTTATCCCCATGAAGGATACTTGGAGTAAAGCTGAGTTGGCCAAGGCTTATGTTCAGTATGTGGTGAAGCTGCATGGTGTGCCCAAGGACATCATTTCCGATAGAGACTCCAGGTTTCTATCCAAATTCTGGCAGGAGTTGCAGTCATTAATGGGTACTCAGTTAAAGATGAGCACCGCTTTTCATCCAGCTACAGATGGTCAGACAGAGAGGATTATTCAGACACTCGAGGACATGTTGAGGGCTTGTGTTTTGGAGTTCGGTGGGACTTGGGAGGATAGACTGGGATTGATTGAGTTTTCATACAACAACAGTTACCACGCTAGCATTGGGATGGCTCCATTTGAGGCTCTATATGGCAGGAAGTGTAGGAGTCCTGTGTGTTGGGATGATCGAGCTGATGCGGTAGTTTTGGGACCAGAGATGATTCAGAGATGGTTGAACAGTGCGAGATCATTCGACAGAAGATGAGGGCTGCCCAGGACCGGCAGAAGAGCTATGCTGACGCTAGGAGAAGCGACATTTCTTTCCAGGTGGGGGAGAAAGTACTTCTTAGAGTGTCTCCGATGAAGGGAGTGATGAGATTCGGGAAACGGGGAAAGTTGAGCCAGAAGTTTATTGGGCCATATGAGATCCTGGATAGAGTTGGAGAGGTGGCATATCGGCTAGCTCTACCACCAGCTTTAGCCAGGGTACATAATATCTTCCATGTTTCTCAGTTGCGGAGATATTTGAGTGACCCTTCGCACATTTTGAGCCATGATGTAGTCGAGGTGGACGAGCAGTTGACCTACATCGAGACGCCTAAGGAGATTTTGGACAGGAAAGTTAGAAAGACCAGGCACGGAGAGACTGCTTTAGTGAAGGTGTTGTGGACTAATCATAAGGCAGAGGAGGCTACCTGGGAAACCGAGGCCGCAATGAGAGAGAGTTATCCACATCTGTTCACTTGAGGTAAGTTACGGGACGTAACTTTCTTTTTAGGAGGGTAGAATATAACAGTTCGTGTTTATGTAGTCTAGTTGTGGGTTTGACTGTGTTAGTTAT
The DNA here is from genome assembly GCF_048544455.1 of Silene latifolia. Lineage (NCBI taxonomy): Eukaryota > Viridiplantae > Streptophyta > Magnoliopsida > Caryophyllales > Caryophyllaceae > Silene > Silene latifolia. The sequence goes on along the minus strand of NC_133537.1, from coordinate 94,194,483 downwards.
ACGGGATGTCTTTCTATTTTCGTATGACATGTTTGGTATGGGAGCGAACTTCGGGACGAAGTTCATTTTAAGGGAGGGAGACTGTAATACCCCGTATTTTATTATCGATTGAGCGAGATATTATTATTTAATGGTAGCGTAAAGGTAATTAAATCATGTTATTATGATAATGGTAAAAGCGTAAAGGTAATTGATTGATTCATATTGTAAGATGAGTCGGGTTTATAGTTTTAGGTGGCATTTTGGGTCAAGGTGTTATAACCCATTTACCCACTTACCCATTTACCCACTTACCCATTTACCTTTTTACCTCACCAAAACCCTAAAACAAACCCTAATTCAACCTTAAAACCCAATCCCCCTTCCTACCGTCATTTTTCACATCACCATCATCAACCCCTTTTCTTTCACGCCTCAAGCATCATTTACAGCCAACGAGCGCACGCCGGTGAGTGTGGAGGGAGTAGGGTCTGCCGGTCTAGGGAGGCCGTTGCTGGTGGACGAGGGTGGTTGTACTGGCCGGAATAGCACAGATCGACGGCCGTCATAGGTAAGGTTCTCTGTTTTTCATTTTGTCACGATAGTTTGATCTGAGTTTTTAGGGACTGTTGTAGTAGTCGTCGGGGTGTGGGATGTGTTGCTGGTGGTGAGTCGAGTCATGTGGTGGTGGGTTGAGTGGTTGTCGTCGCTGTTGGTGGTTGCTGTGGTGGTGTTTAGGTGTCGGGTTTGAAATGGGGGTTTTTGTTGCATTTCAGACATAGGGTAATGGGGTGGCACCACCGTGGACTCGGGGGAGGTCGAATCGGTGGTGCCACGTGTGTCAGGGTCGCCTTTCCACGATGGTGTCAAGGGTGGTGGTTGGTAAGGTGGCGGGGTTGTGTCGTGGTGGCAGGCGAGTAAAAAAGGGGGCTGTTTGTGGCGTTTTGTGGCGGCTGGGTTGTAAACAGGGGGTGTTGGTGGTGGTGGTTCTTACCACCGGTGTGGGTCGACCACGTTGGTGGTGGTGGGAGGTGACCAGGCCAGACCTGGTGTCAGGCCTGGTGGTCGGCGGTGAGGGCTGGTGGTTGTTGGAGGGAGTTGTGGCGGGTTGAAGGGGGTGTGTTTGTGTGCGGGTTGGGTTTGGTGTTTTTGGGTAATTTTTGTTACGGTTTTTATTTTAGTAAGTGGGGAAATATGTATATTTCTATTATTTCTATTATTTACATTATTAGTTTTAGTTATTAAGTTAATATTAAGTAGCGGTTTTAAGCTTTGAGTCGGGATTTTATTTCGGGAAGGTTACTATTTTTAGTAACCTGCTATTTTTGGTAATTGCTATTTTGGAAACTTCCCATTTTAGGAAACTTTCTATTTTGGGTAACTTATATTTTTAGTAACTTCTAATTTGGGAAAGTTTCTACTTATAGTGACTCTTGGGTATGGGAACGGGAATAGTTAAGTGAATTAATTATGTTATGTATATGTTTAGGTGGCGAGTTTCGGGTGGAGTACTTCTAATCTGCAGTTAGCTTACTACCGCTATTTGAGGTAGGGGAATACACTGGACTTGATATAGTACTATGTGACTGGATTGACTGAATCGGTGATTTACATGTTATAATATGATTGTCTGATTTAATTCCGTTAAGTACTACTGTTGAACTGTTTTATTATATTATTACATCGGAGTTGGTGGAGGTGGAGGTGAGTATGGTGTGGTGATAAGGCCCGGGGCGGGTTCTGCAGACTTGTCCCGGTGTCCTCACCGCGAGTTGGCGATCGGCTACGGTCGATATTTATAGTCTACCGGGATCGGTATGGTCTGGGTTGTCCGGTTATGAGTTGAGATGGCGGTGGTGGTGATGGAGGAGCATGTGTGTTATGGTTCTTTTTTATCAGTATTACCTACTCGGCTTCGGTGACCACTGTGTATTCGTGTACGCTGTGATGATCCAATTATTGGGGAGCAGATTGACAGTATTTCGTAGACGATGGGAGCTGGCGGGAAGAGAGCTTGGATGACCGACTTAGTGCCTAGCCCACCTTAGTCTTATTAGTAGTTTTATCGGACTTTATCTTTTGGTCGTATTTTTGGAGACTTTGTTTTAATTCCAGTTGTAATCTCACTATAAACATTTTAATAAAGTACTGTGTTTCTTTCCTTTGTTATCTACTGCCTCGGGTTTTCGAGATGGTAACACCGTCATTTATTTGAGGAGTCCTAGTTCAGGCCCTTAGATAAATGGGGGTGTTACAGTCGCTCGGATTGTGGAGGTTGGGCGAGCATCCCGATGCTGCGACGGGCAGATTCTAGTTCAACAAGATTTTTCTTCTTTTCTTCTTTTCTTCTTCCAACAATCCTCAAGGATCTTGTCGGAGATGCAAGGATCGTCTTCATCATTGCCCATTATTTACAAAGGCCTTCTAGTTTTGTCTTCACTTTGATGTTTGGTAATTAGATTCGATCAATTTAGCTCCATTTTGCCATTAAAATGTAAGGTTTGCACTCCTCTCCTACCAAGGAAACAAAACCTCAAAGAATATGCAAAACAAAGGACTAAAGATAGTAAATGACCCAATTATACACTAAAAAGCATAGGAACGAGGCTAATTCGGTGACTAAATATGCTCAAATATTGGTCACATCAGGTATCAACCTATCATCTTTTGCGTCTCATAAATAAGATGTTTTGACTTTTGATCATATCTAAATAAATGATTAGACATAAGATGTAAATATTAAGACCTTATAACCAATTTTTGTTACTAAGTTAATTACCCCGTTGCAACGCACGGGCATCCAAACTAGTGTTATATTAGATGGTAATGGTGTGATTATATGATTATAGGAGGTGGTTTCGTAGAGGAGCAATATTGATTAGTTGTTGGTGTTGGTTGTGTTTATTGTTGATCTTTAACATATTGGATTGTATTGGTGTTGTTGTTGTATAATTGGTTGTGTTGTGTTTGTCTGTGGTTCGCGAGGCGTGTCCTCGGCTAAGTGGAGTCACTTGTGGGAGTGGCTTCACGCCCTTGATTCGCACTCTGTGGAACCCGCCACAGGAGGGGATGTGCACATTAAGGAACATGGGTTTTCGCTCGGAATAGAAGAGCGGAGATTTGGTGGGTACGGCTGCGGTCCCCCACTGGCGGCGTGGAATATCTGTTGCGATGGGTATTCTAGCAAGACTACACACTTTAGTGTGTAGTCAGGTGTGTGGAGATATAATGGAGTTGGGAGTTGTGTGTGTATTGTTATCTTGTGTATCTTGTTTTGTGTAATCAGTAACTGACCCCGTTTAAATGTTTTAAAATTTGTGGTGACCCATTCGGGGGTGGTGAGCAGTTGTCTAGCAGGTATACTATGGGTGTGCGCAGGAATAGCTGGGGATAGAGTCGCCACGAGTCTGATAGTTGTCTTCCGCTGTGTTATTATAATACCTTTTGTACTTTAGTTGTAGTTTGGTTTTAGAACAGTTGTACTTTACTTTACAGTTGGTTTTGATGTTATCACTTTAAACTTTATGCTTAAATTATGTTTCTTGATGGTCACTTTTGATTACTATGCCTCGGGTAACCGAGATGGTAGCACTTTCATGCATTACGTGGTCTTGGTAAGGCACCTTGGTGTATGGGGGTGTTATATTGCCAATAGTGGGGGCGTGCTAAGCTAGCACTTTAATTCCTAGAACGCCTTCTCATGCTCCTCTGTCCACTTAAACCTCTGACCTTTCCTTAGTATGTCATAGAATAACCTACATATGTCCGAGGATCTAGACACAAATTGAAGGAAATGTAGATTCATATATATATTAACATACTCATATATGTCTAAATAATTTGTCATAAAATTAAAACGGATTTTATGCATGCAAACAATAATATAAAAGAAGAGAAATAATGTCCTTACATTCAATATTTCGGCTATATTGGGCACAAGAGAGATCACCTTTCTCTTCTTGTTCTTGAGCTATTCCAATGGATGAACAAGATCTAAGAATAAGATCTCTCCCCAAGCTTTATACCCAAGGCTTAACACTTAATCTAATTAATATTATGAATACTAGTATAATATTAATCTAGTAGAAAAATGACCCAAAATTATTATACATACTTAATAATTTCGGCTATATGGGAGAGAAGAAGAAGAGAGAGTTTTTGTCTCTCTAGAAATCTTATATTTTGAAGAGTAAAAAGAATGAATAAGCATCCACTACCTCTTAGTGAATATTAGGCAAAATAAGAAAAACAAACTCAAGTGTTTTTACTTCCCAAAACCGGTGGGAGTGGAGGAAGGAAAGAGCCAATGCATGAAATTGTTGCTCTTAACAATGTTCATAGGCTTGCATGGCTAGATTACTTTATAATCATTATGTTTTCTTATTTAAGGTATAAACACAATATTAAGTCCATTCCCCTCTTATTTTCGGCACTTTACATAACATGGTGTCCATATTATTTTTGTCAATTGTCTATATGTTACATGTCACATGTCACATATATTTGTTATGTAATTTTTAACATATTAAAAATCAACGTATTATCAAAAATACGTCACATACAAAAATTGACTTAGTAATTTCACAATTACTCGTACCAAAATATTTTACCACTTTATAAATCACAACAGTTTGTATTTATAATAATTCATTCAATTCAATTGTTACATTAAACAATTATTTCATCCGAGTAATGATACAATTCAATTACTTGGACCGTATCTCATTTAATCACATTTCAATCTGATACGTAAATTTTACTTCCAAAATCGCCCGTCAATTTTCAAGTAATTTAATCAACTCGTAACGTTATACGATTAATTAAATAATCAATTAAGTGTATTGCCCTTTAGGTATGACCTAGGGGGTCAACTGATCACCACCGTCACACGACGAAGAATGTCAAACTCTAGTCACCAATCATTACCGATATATGTTGACCGATTGTGAATAACAATATTACTTCCCATTTGTATTCTTAAAATGAGATTTAGTAATGATATTTAAATCATGTGATCGCACTATTGTTGAGGACACATTTCCCAACAATCTCCCACTTGTCCTCGACAAGTGTGCGTCACCAATTCTCTTGTCCTATTACTATCTCCCACTCAATGCAAGGTGTCTTTCGGTCGTACTTGCAAGTGATCATATCGAGAGTGGTTTCCTCGATCCGGAGAATAACGATTGACCGGATTTATCCACTCGGATACCTTCCGAGTGGCCACGCATTTCGATTCATTACTCCTCGAGTGGCCCCGAGATATTGTTTTAACCCTGACAAGGGGATGGACAATTCCTATCGCACTCATTCCCTTCGACTAGCCACACCATCATAACCCAAAATATGCCCATTTGACCCCATTTACGAAGGTCGTAGTAACACAAATCAAAGTTAATCAAATCGAGCCATCTTAGGTGAATAGTCTTTAGTCAAAAGAATCGACTCATTAGAATACTATAGCGCTCTCTCGCCACGACCAGGCTATATAAATTTGCCAGAACTCTATAAGCGGTCATTAGGCCCGACAAGGTGTTCCTAACATCTGCCTATGTGATCGACTAGTCATCTCACATGACTGTATGGCACTTGAACTTGCCATCAATCGCATCACACTCTAGTCACTTCGAGACGTCACCTCATACAAGTGACTATGGGCGAATACAATGTTAATCCGTGTTCACTTTAACGGGGTTCAATTGTCTTACAACCCGTTTGGATGTAACAAAGTATAATAAAAGAGTTTTAAAGTAAAACTCGAACGACAAATGCGATTATCACATATGAATAGTCAATGCCTGATTACTATTTCATATTCTATAATCTAATTTGATCTTGTACGTAGTTGTCCTATTTCAATTCAATTGAAATGACATGACTCATCATGTTTAGCCTTTGAGAAGGCTTTGGTTAGTAGGTTTTATCAACTTCTTGTACCTTACTCAACCTTACTACATACTCGTTTTCCTTTGTAATGTATACATTTGCATTACAAAACTTTCTGAGTATGTGTCGAGATCCAATCAAGACATAGGCTTTCTAGCCTAAGAATAGCTCCCACTGTTTTCACAGTGTGGGACTCATCCTTCTTGCACATCTCATGATCACAAGTGTACTCAATTTCCGTTATAAATATCTCTCATTGTTCTTTATTGCCTAGAATGATTCTAGAAAATCTACTTCTTAATTATCATAGCCACAATGGTATCTTAACCATCCTAATGTGTTTTGATTATGGTTTTGTCGGAAACCATGCGCAATCTCAATTGTCAATTGTCACTTGTGTAACACCCTTACACAATATTGCATCATAAACACTTTGCTTTATAGCCTTAATGCTTCTGTAAGCACTAAGGGTAATCTTTATGGCTTACTTGGTAAAGATTACTTAAATTCGATTTTGAAAACAATTCATCATACTCAAAGCATATGAAGTGTTATACATCATTTCTTTTCAATTGATTTAGCAGCGGAAGCAAATGAAATCAATCAAATATGTTCAATTTAATTGAACTAGTCATGAATCTTATCAACACAAGACTTCTTACTGACGCTAATATCATGTGGATTTATCTTCATAAATCCGGATATTCAAGATGTATTATAATACTCCAAAAGTCTTAAATCATTCGCAATGATCAATATGTCATCCACATATCGGACTAATTAAAATTTCCGTAACTCCCACTAAACTCCATGTATAAACACAACTTCTCGACTTATCGAGAAATGTTTTATCACATGATCAAAATGTTGATTCCAACTCATTGATGTCCTACTTAAGACCCTCTCTTAAGTTTCACATTATCTTAGGATTGCAAGAATCTAATAAACTCATGACATGTATTGAATACATTCCTTCTATTGAAGAAGTGTGTTTTAGATTCACTCGCTATGTATTTCATAATAATGAAACACAATCCCTAAGAAGATCCAAATAGACTTAAGCATTTCAATTAGTGCAAAAACCCTTTGCAACCAATCTTGCTTTGAAATATCTCTTTATTAGTGCAAGACCCTTTGTCACTAATCAAGCCTTTTATATTGGATTTTCATGGTTCTAAGCCTTATATTTAGTTGTGACTTAAACACTCTTATGTAAGTCATATGTTCATTACTTTCTAGAAGCAATCAACTTGAATCAAACAATTTCTTTTGTAAGTTATATGCTCTTTACTTTCTTAAAAGTAGCATGAATTCATCATTTTTAACAAGTGACGAATTTAACCTCCTAGGTTTTGAAGAAACAATGTCTTACACAAAACGTCTCATGTAGCCAAGAAAGACCAGTTTCTTGCGACATAACATTCTTTGTGTCACTCTTTGTGGCTCTTGAAAAATTTCTCCCACTCTGTCTTCTAAAATAAACTTGTATTTTAGAAAGACAGCTTCATGAGCCGCAAACCCGTCGTACTCGTGAGAAAAGAAGGGGATAAATGAGCATTTGTTTCTTGTGAAAACTTACAAATATGGCACATTACCATTTCATATCTCATATGATTCGATTTAGTGGAAAAATAATTTAGACAAAATGATAAAATCCCCAAAAGGATCAAGTAACTCAAAATAACTTGATCGAAGTCCAAACCTTATCGAATAGCATTTGAATTCTTATCCAATCATACATTATCCCATAATGCGTGCTAAGAGAGATTAACTTGTGATACTATATCACATTTGCTTTGGCTTATATCAAAGTCTTCACTTTGATAATCCCATCACGACTAAATCATGATTTCTTTAACTCTTTAAACTTCTTTAAAGATTTTCTATTTACCTTATTAAGTTAACACAATAGCGTCAACTTAAATCGTTGGTAAAAGAGAATGATCAACCTATTATGGATCAATGATTTACAACCTCGATCTCCTTTTCAACCAAAAGGCATGAGACATCTTGCTTTGAATACAAGATACGCATATACCATTAACAATCTAATGGTTTCAAGAGTACTTGATAACTCTTTGCGTTCATCATTCCAAAATTTAAGGTTTAATCTTGGGTTACCAATTTGAATCTCACATCATCTACATGATATATCATTCTAGTTTGGTTTAGAATATAATCACCTTGATAATGGGCTAGCCATACATCAAATCGTGGTGTAAGGGTCACAAAAGTGAAAACCTCTTTTGTATCTTAACAAGTTTATATTCTTATTTAGAGTTTACGCACTTAATAGTCACAATTAAGTACAACTTTAAATCCAAAAACTAGATTGAGTACACAATTACTCTATCTCTCGATATTATTGTTGCTAGTCGTCATATTCTAATCATCCAATGTAGCAAGTACAATGATGAAAAACCTCCACTGGTTTCTAATATTGACGAAGTGGTACTAGCAAAATTCATGTTTAATCAAATAAACATTTAAACAAGAAGGTTCCATTAGATGTCCCACAACTAACTTGTTGATTCTTCAATAATTTGGGGTAGTTTCCTTTCTCGTGTCCAACATTTAAGACAATGGAAACTTTATTGGTCGGGATTGATAGGTTTAGTATCGTCATTCCTCAATGACTTTACTTTTAGCATTACCTTGTATCAATTCGATTATTATCTTTTACTTCTTGAACCTCGTTCTCATCTTAACGGTTTAAGAGAATGCTCCCACTCATTTCAATGAGTCTTTGCTTTGAGAAGCAAAATTGAATTCATGAAGAACACTCTTCATTTGTTCGTTTTAGTCTTAAAAACTTTCATTGAGGTGGTTGCGTTATTTTGGTCAATTACGAATTCTCGACAACACTAATTACCAAAACAATTTATCGCTTCAAGGTACTTAATTCATTTAAGTACATGGAAAAATAATCCATTGTAAGTAGATGTGTTAGTCAAAAATCAAAAACCTGTTTGATAATGAATAACTTTAATCTATACTCTTTACAAGAGATCCTTAGCAATGGTTCATATGAGGTTTTAGAAGCAAATTCATATTTGTCTTTGGTTACGATGTTTTAATGGAGATTTGAATCAAAATCGAAATGATATCGTATATGAATTGTGGTAAAGAAATAGAACAATATGATAACGAAATAGTGGAAAACAAAACATTCATCGTTATATTAATACTTGTAAACAAGTATTGCATTTACATAGTGACCTCTACCCAACTATGATAAATGATTCCAAGATCCAAATTCATATTAACTTGGGCACGGGGTAGCCGATGAAACCCTTATCAATATAACTCGGTGGATTAACTCTTTAATCGATTCTACTTTTAGAACTCTCGGTCGATAAAATTACTCTAATATTTATCTATAGCCCAAAACACATCAACAAGGGCACGGGGTAGCCGATGAAACCCTTATCAATTACTTTTGTTGAGTTCAATCCAAATTTCGAATAAATGTGTCCATTATCCAAACCCATATTAACTTGGGCACGGGGTAGCCGATGAAACCCTCGTCAACATGAATTCGGTGGATAGACATTTATCACCCACTTCCCCTACGTAACAAGGTTTGTACCCCGGGGTAGCCGAGTGCACTCCCTCGCGAAATAGGTTTTCATGGTTTCTACTATTTGGTAAGGCTATGTCTCAATTAATTGTTTTAGCGAGAGGTCATGTCAATTTATTATCTATCACGTTTTAAGTGAACTAAAGCGGTGAACTACGATAATTTGAATCGACACGGTCGATAAACTCGATAGAATAACAATGCATGTTTAGTTATGGCGATTTAGCGATGCATGTGACATAAAATAAAATGCAAGCATAAAAATAAATAAATCCTAGTATGGCCTTCCTAAAATAGAAAACTATTTATCTATTACATATTCGGAAACCAACTCCATTGGTCCCTTGAACTTCGGTTGTGGCACGCATCTCGAGGTAACACCGTCTTTATGTATCGCCATTCTTGAAGAAATCCGTCTTTTGGAACTCCGGAATGAATAAAATTACATAGCAAATTACATAATTTCCTATTATACATTTGTAACTAAAATAAAATAAATCTATTAAATTACAAAACGGTGATACGAGATCACAATAAAAAATTACAACCGAATCGGTATTCCCATACATTTCGGAAATACCAATTAAAATCTAAGGCCATACTAAGTAAAATTACATAATTCAAAATTACATAAATTAAAATTATGACAATCATAAAGAAAATGCAGCATTATAATATGTATGAACATGCTCAATTTTTATGCTAAATCGCCTTTAATTTGCCAATATCGTATATTACTCGGTTTTTACGGATTTGCGTGATTTCAACATTTTACAATCACAAAAATACATAAACTCATATTTATGCATAAGTTAATTACCCTAACCTCTTAGGACTCAAAATATAGTCTTCACTAATAATTTGACCATAATTAACCTTTATTTACTAAATTGTTCATAAAAGGACCAAAAATATAAAAATAAGCCATTAAACTTCAAATAAATCAAAAATTTCAAATAAATTCAAAATTTGAAATTTAAATCCATGAACATTCTGGAAAAAATCCATGACACTCATAATGTTCAAAACCTTAGGTTAAAAATTTCAAAATTTACCTAAAAACAATGTTGCGGTTTATCGATTTATAATAAAATAATCATAAAAATATGGAAAAATTATTTTCACTAACTTTTCAATTTTAGATCTGAAAAAGATAATAAAATGCAACATTAGACGTTTTTCCTAAGTCATAGATTATATTTTATTAATTTTCACTTAATAATGTCACTATTTATGCCATTTTTCTTCAAAAATTCATAAATCATGCTAAAAGACTTCTTTATAGCCAATTATTTTACACATATCTTGTAAAATTGCATGTGACAACATATAAATTTTCTATGACCAGATTCGAAATTTAACTCATATTAACCTATTTTTCTCTTAAATCCGAATTTAATAATGAAAAATTCATTTTTCGATCATAACAAGTGCAAAAATTATGAAAATTTACAGGTTATCTCAAAATAATATATGTGATAACATATCCAAAAATCAACTTAAAATTCGAAGTATAGCTAATTTTCGTCCAAAAATGACATTTTTACTCATAAAATCACATTTAAATGCCATTATTGTAAAATATGAACAATAAAAATCCGAAAAATTAACCAAAATATCCTAAAACATTTTAGGACCAGAAATATTAACATGCATGTAATAATTTCGTGATATATCATAATAACACAAATTTTACAAGTTTTATTTTGTTATTCATATAACTCGGAAAAACTTTTAACCAATTTGCATGCAAACAACCGTGTCTCTGATACCGATTGAAGGAAATGTAGATTCATATATATATTAACATACTCATATATGTCTAAATAATTTGTCATAAAATTAAAACGGATTTTATGCATGCAAACAATAATATAAAAGAAGAGAAATAATGTCCTTACATTCAATATTTCGGCTATATTGGGCACAAGAGAGATCACCTTTCTCTTCTTGTTCTTGAGCTATTCCAATGGATGAACAAGATCTAAGAATAAGATCTCTCCCCAAGCTTTATACCCAAGGCTTAACACTTAATCTAATTAATATTATGAATACTAGTATAATATTAATCTAGTAGAAAAATGACCCAAAATTATTATACATACTTAATAATTTCGGCTATATGGGAGAGAAGAAGAAGAGAGAGTTTTTGTCTCTCTAGAAATCTTATATTTTGAAGAGTAAAAAGAATGAATAAGCATCCACTACCTCTTAGTGAATATTAGGCAAAATAAGAAAAACAAACTCAAGTGTTTTTACTTCCCAAAACCGGTGGGAGTGGAGGAAGGAAAGAGCCAATGCATGAAATTGTTGCTCTTAACAATGTTCATAGGCTTGCATGGCTAGATTACTTTATAATCATTATGTTTTCTTATTTAAGGTATAAACACAATATTAAGTCCATTCCCCTCTTATTTTCGGCACTTTACATAACATGGTGTCCATATTATTTTTGTCAATTGTCTATATGTTACATGTCACATGTCACATATATTTGTTATGTAATTTTTAACATATTAAAAATCAACGTATTATCAAAAATACGTCACATACAAAAATTGACTTAGTAATTTCACAATTACTCGTACCAAAATATTTTACCACTTTATAAATCACAACAGTTTGTATTTATAATAATTCATTCAATTCAATTGTTACATTAAACAATTATTTCATCCGAGTAATGATACAATTCAATTACTTGGACCGTATCTCATTTAATCACATTTCAATCTGATACGTAAATTTTACTTCCAAAATCGCCCGTCAATTTTCAAGTAATTTAATCAACTCGTAACGTTATACGATTAATTAAATAATCAATTAAGTGTATTGCCCTTTAGGTATGACCTAGGGGTCAATCGATCACCACCGTCACACGACGCGTAATGTCAAACTCTAGTCAGCCAATCATTACCGATATATGTTGACCAGTTGACAGTAACAATATTACTTCCCATTTGTATTCTTAAAATGAGATTTAGTAATGATATTTAAATCATGTGATCGCACTATTGTTGAGGACACATTTCCCAACACAAATTTCCTTAATGCTGCTACCTTCCCTACTAGACGTTGTACGTCCTTTGGGTTTTGAGGCGACGCTAGCTGGACTACTGCCTTGATTTGTTCAATGCTAGCTTCTATCCCCCTCTGCGTTAATATATGTCCCAGTAATTTTCCAGATGGAACTCCAAAGGTGCACTTAGACTGGTTCAGCTTCATTTTGTATTCCTTGAGTGTGCTGAAGGTGTTTGCTAGATGCTCCATGTGCATATCAATTTTCTTGGAGTTTATAACCATATCTTCAATACATACCTCCATTGTCTTCCCAAACTGATGCTTGAACATTCTGTTGACCAACCTGTGATAGGTGGATCATGCATTCTTCAGACTGATGGGCATTACGTTGAACAGTATATCCCTCATTTAGACATGAATGTCGTCTTCTCTTGATCAGCTGGGTCCATTTTGATTTATTTGTACCCACTCCATGCATCTTGGAACATTAATACTTCATGTCCTGTTGTGGCGTCTACCATAACACTAATGTGTGGCAGAGGGAACGAGTCTTTAGGGGACGCCTTTTTTATATCTGTAAATACCACACAAACTCTCCACTTGCCGTTCTTCTTAGGTACCTCTACCACGTTTGACAGCCAATCTGCGTACTTGACTTCCCTGATTTTTCCTGCTACCAGCAGATTATCTACCTCCAGATTGATAACCTGATTTCTCTCTGCAACAAATTTTCTTCTCCTTTGTTGCACTAGACTATACGTTGGGTGTTCACTCAGCTTATGTGTGATGATGGCTGGGTCTATGCCCACCATGTCATCGTGAAACCAGGCAGCGCAATCCATATTACTTTTCAAGAATGATACTAACTGCTGACGAAAAGTACCTGAGCATTCTGATCCTATATATAACACCCTGTCTGGATGCAGTTCGTTAAAGCTGATTTGATCTAGCTCCACTGATGTTGGTTCCACGTATTCAGCTTGGACGCACTGGTTCTTTAATTGTTATGTTGGCGGGTTGGTTGTATATTTCAAAACCTGCTTATAGTGTGGGGTAATATCCGTATAAAACCCTTAAAATTTAGGACTATAACGTAAATTTAACATGCGATTTATGGTCATAAACGAAAAACAATAGAGAAACGATAAAGAACAAGAATCAACCTCGGGTCCTTTGAAATGCGGCCTAAGAACAGAAAGCAAAGTAGATTTCCTCCTAATCGTTGCACCCAAGACCGTCTGAGACTATGCCCCTTGTTCTAGAAATACTCTCTAATTGACTTGCAATATTGAGAGAGTTTGTTGTGAGGTCTTTTGATGTGAGATCTAGAATTTCAGAGGAAATTGCCCCGAAACCCTAATTTTTGTTTGCAAATGAGATGATTAGGTCACAAAAGGAGAGTCCCCTCCCTTTTGTTCCATTCGGCCGTGGGTTATAGAAGGAGGAAGTGGGCTTTCCACTTTCTCCTTATTTTTAACTCGTGGTCCGACACCATTTTCGCTAAATGTATATGACGGGATTTTATTATAAATCGTCATCGGTTATCGGTTATTAAAATATCAACTAGTGACATGACTCAGTCGATATATTAATACATGTCCGACAACGACAATATTGAATAATTAATTCAATATACATCAATTAAATATAATCGTTTATATTCAATTTACGAATTAACCGCTTAATTCGTCTTAGCCATTATTATTTAATCCGTATTAAATAATTATCTCAACATCGCGTTTGACTAATTATTAGTCAATAACTCCGACTAACTGCTTAGTCATATTAGGCATCAACATGACTGTATTTTCATACCGTCACATCTCTCAAACGTATCCTATAGGTGTGACGTTTAGGGACCAGTTGATCACCGCCATCGCATGATGACAATAACGTCAAACTTATCTAGCAAGCCAACCGTTATTGATAAACGTGGACCAACTGATAATAATACAAAAGTATACCCTTTGATCCTTTTAGAGATTTAAATGTTATTGCACTAACTGTAGAGGACACCAGCCCCAACAAGCTCCCACTTGTCCGTACAAGTGTATGTGTAATAACGTTATCCGCACTAACTGGAGGACACAGCTCCAACAAACTCCCACTTGTCCGTACAAGTGTATGTGCGATAACCGATTCTTATATCCATTTAAAATTTCTCCCACTCAATGTAAAACAATTTGCAGATCCGGATCCGCAAAGGTCGTATTTTACAATCGATCTGTATCATGAGTGGTTTCCCCGACTAGAGAGTAACTTAACTGATAAAACGAATTCGTATTCGAGCATGGCCATGCATTTCAGTTACAGCTCCTCGAGTGGCCCTGAGAAATATCGAGTACCTGATAAAAGCTGAATATTTCCTTCAACTCGACTCCTTCCGATCTAAGCACAGCATGAAATGACCCAGAAAAAATCTACTTGGCCCCCTGTTACGGATGACCGTGAGAAAGAAACCAAAGTCACCCAAAATCTGCCTTAGTCTCAAGAGACAGTCGATAGTCAAAAAAATCGACTCTTAGGATCACCATGGAGGTCCTATCCACGACCTGGCACCGAATGTTATAAAATATTTAGGACTCCACGTCGATGTCACAATTGTGTCCTACGAGATATCCGTATAAATCGCCTCTGTGATTGGTCAGTCAACCTTTTGACTTATGGCTCGTTGAACCCACCATCAACCAACGTCACAAAATAATTGCCAGAGTTATCAGCTCACGTGGGCAATTAAGGACCAAAAATATAATGTTTGTTCAGTTCACTTTGTGGTGTTCAAAATTGTCGTACAAATCCACATGAAAAACAGAATAAATAAATATCAAAACGATGATGTCGTATAGAGTACAAAAGAGAATGAATCTAATCCATAAAAGAGTACTACAACTCAGGAACACGTTTAATTCCCATGGAATTAACATGCCCTTCATGCTTATCTTGTCGTAATGGTTTAGTGAGAGGATCTGCTATATTATCATCTGTAGCAATCTTTTCTATCACTACTTCCTTTTGCTCCATGTAATCTCGGATTAGATCAGCTTTCCGTTGTACATGTCTAGACTTGTTGCTAGACTTTGGCTCCTTAGCTTGGAAGATGGCACCTCTATTGTCGCAATAGATGGTGATCGGGTCATTCGAACTAGGCACTACAGATAGTCCTTGTAAGAATTGACGCATCCATATCGCTTCCTTTGCAGCTTCAGACGCGGCATAGTACTCGGACTCAGTCGTAGAATCTGCTGTAACACTTTGTTTGGAACTCTTCCAGCGGATGCAGCGCCATTAAGAGTAAAAACGAATCCGGACGAGATTTCGAGTCATCTCGATCCGTTTGGAAGCTAGCATCTCAGTAATCGGTTGCGCATAGCTTTTGTTCGCCTCCATAAGTCAATGCCCAATCTTTAGTCCTCCGTAGGTACTTAAGAATGTTCTTGATAGCCATCCAATGTGATTCACCTGGATGCCGTTGGAATCGACTTGTCATACTCAATGCATATGCCACGTCCCCAAGGCGTGTGCATATCATGGCATACATGATTGATCCTATAGCCGAGGCATAAGGAATCCGTGTCATGCGCTCTCTCTCTTCCAAAGGTGTCTCGGTGCCCGAGACTTGCTCAAATGCACCCCCGGAGCCATAGGAAGAAACCCCTTTTTGGAGTTAGTCATGCTGAATCTCTCTAGTATCTTGTCTATATAAGACTCTGATCGAGAGATAACATCCGACGTGATCTATCTCGATAGATACGGATGCCCAAAATTCTTTGTGCCTCACCCAGATCTTTCATCTGGAAATGGTTCTTCAACCATACTTTTACCGAAGTTAAGAGAGGTATGTCATTCCCAATCAGGAGTATGTCATCGACATACAATATTAGGAAGAAAATCTTGCTCCCACTCGACTTGATATATAGACATGGTTCCTCGACCAATCGAGTAAATCCATTTCCTTTTATCACTTGGTCAAAACGATGATTCCAACTCCTAGAAGCTTGCTTAAGTCCATAAATGGAACGCTTAAGCTTGCACACTTTCTTAGGATGTATATGATCGATGAAACCTTCGGGTTGTACCATGTACAACTCTTCCTCCAAAAAACCGTTTAAGAAGGCGGTTTTCACATCCATCTGCCAAATTTCATAGTCATGAAAAGCGGCAATCGCTAAGATAATCCGAATGGAACGCAGCATGACTACGGGTGCAAAAATTTCATCGTAGTGCAAACCTGGAACTTGGGTGAAACCTTTAGCAACTAGTCGTGCTTTATAGATATCTTGTTGACCTTCCACAGAATGCTTTATCTTGTAAAGCCATTTGCATTGAAGGGGACGAACCTTAGCAGGCAAGTCAATAAGATCCCATACGTTGTTCTCATACATGGAGTCCATCTCGGATTGCATGGCCTCAAGCCATAGCTTTGAGTCAGAACTAGTCATGGCACCTTTATAGGTTGCGGGTTCACTACTCGTTGAGAGTAGAATGTCATCTATGTGATGTTCCTGGACCATACCAATGTATCTATCCGGAGGAATAGAGAGTCTTCCCGACCTCCTAGGTTCCTCAGGAATATTAACCGCGGTCGGGATTGAAGGAACTGGTTCCTCCAATGGTTGCTCGGTATTTGGTTCTAGAATCTCCGACAGCTCGAAGGTTCTATCACTCTTTGCATTCTCGAGAAATTCTTTCTCTAAGAATGTCGCACTAGCCGCAACAAATACACGTTGTTCGGTTGGCGAATAAAAGTAATGACCAAGCGTTCCTTTAGGATAACCTATAAAGTATGTCTTGACCGATCGCGGGCCGAGCTTATCCTCGTGTCTCCACTTGACATAAGCCTCGCAGCCCCAAACCCGTATAAAGGACAAGTTAGGGACGGTTCCCTTCCATAGTTCATATGGAGTCTTGTCAACAGCTTTAGATGGACTTCGGTTAAGTATTAGAGCGGCTGACAGAAGAGCATAACCCCATAATGAGTCAGGCAACACGGTGTGACTCATCATGGATCGAACCATATCAAGTAGTGTTCGATTTCTCCGTTCGGACACACCATTCAACTGAGGTGTTCCAGGTGGAGTTAACTGTAAGGCAATCCCACAGTCCTTAAGGTGTTGATCAAACTCGTGAGAAAGATACTCGCCCCCACGGTCTGATCGTAGTGTTTTAATCTTTCTACCCAGTAGGTTCTGTACCCGATTCTGGTATTCTTTGAATTTCTCAAAGGATTTACTTTTGTGCTTCATTAAGTAGACATAGCCATATCTACTTAAATCGTCCGTGAAAGTGATGAAATACCTATAGCCTTCTCGTGCGGTGATTGACATAGGTCCACATACATCCGTATGTATGAGTCCTAATAGGTCAGCAGCGCGCATTCCAACACCTTTGAAGGAAATTCGAGTCATCTTGCCAATGAGACATGATTCACACGTGCCAAATGATTGAAAATCAAAGGCCGAGATAGCTCCATTCTTTATGAGCTGTTTTACGCGTTTCTCATTAATGTGTCCCATACGGCAGTGCCATAGATACGTTTGATCTTTGTCACCAACCATTAACTTCCTATTCGTTACGTGCAATATTTCGGTGGTCTGATCTAAAACATAAATTCCGTTCATGGAGACTGCCTTGCCATAAATCATATCGTGTAATGAGAAAATGCAACTATTATTCCCTATTACAAATGAAAAACCAAGTTTGTCAAGTGCAGAAACTGAAATAATGTTTTTAGAAAGACTGGGTACATAATAGCAGTTATATAAAAATAACTCAAATCCGCTAGGAAGCTGGATCACATATGTTCCCCTCGAGACGGCAGCCACTCGTGCTCCATTCCCGACACGCAGGTCCACCTCACCCTTTACGAGGGGCTCGAGGTTTCGGAGGCCCTGCACATGATTGCACAGATGAGAACCACAACCAGTATCTAGTACCCAAGTTCCGTAACTTGCGTGGTTAATCTCAATCATATGAATAAAAGAAGAAGAAGAAGAAGACATACCAACAGGATTAACGCGACCTGCCTTTATGTCCTCATGGTATACAGGACATGTACGCCTCCAATGCCCAGTCTTGTGGCAAATATGGCATTCCATGTTACCAGTCTTGCTCTTTGTCGTGCCTGATGAGTTGCTCGACTCACCAGGCCCACTCTTACCTGACCCTGACTTCTTGAACTTCGGTTTACCTACTGCTAGGTCTGCCTGAGCTTTGCCCTTACCCTTGCCCTTGTTTGACACAACGAGAACATTCTGTTTCAGGCTCCCACTAAACTTCATATTTTTCTCGGTCTGTACGAGAAGGGAGTGTAGTTCATGAGGACTTTTCTTCAAATAATTCATATAGTAATTCCCTCTAAAGAGCGCAAAACCATCGTGGAGTGAATGAAGCATGCGGTCAATCACGATGTTCTCGCTGATTTTACAATCAAGCGCCTCCAGTCTCTCGACATTCTCAATCATGTTGAGAATGTGTGGGCTAACCGGTTGGCCCTTCTGGAGTCTCGCATCAAAGAAGCGAGTGGTATGCTCATAGGTCACGATTCTCGGTGCTTTCGAGAATTCCTTAGTGAGCGTGGTGAAAATCTTGTTTGCACCTTGGGCTATGAAGCGTTTCTGCAAATTGGATTCCATTGCGAAAATGAGTACTTTTTTAATCGCACCCGCTTCCATGACGAAATCGTTATACTTGGCGATCTCGGTAGCTCCAGCCGTGGGGCCTGGGTTTTACGGGATGGGCTCTGTCAGATATTTGAGCTTCCCGTCAGCAGCGGCAGCATTCCGTAATGCTTTCCTCCCGATCCACGAAGTTTGATCCATCATTCTTCAGTCGAGTAGACTGATTCATCTGATTCATGAAGATCCGAAGCCAGGACTCATGGTCCAATGTGGCACTTGGCATTGGGTCGTTAGCACGGCCAGCCATTTTGTTATTAGCAGTTTAAGTGATCGTGATCTACACTGAAAAAGAAAGGAAAAACAAAACGAAATAAGCAACTCATCTAGGTGATTTAAGTCTATTTAAAATTCATTTTAATCGTGTAGACTCATTGCACTTGCATAATTGATCTCCCTCAAGAATAATACAAGTGGTCCCAAGACTCAATTTCCGTAAATTGATAAGCCAACTGTTTAGCTAGTTCTACCGTTGGAACTCTCGGTCGATAGATTTCCGTAAATCCTATCTATAGTCGACCATAATCACAGGATCGTACGAGTGACCATAGTGTTGAGATAAAATAGGTCAATCAGTTCCAATTTACCCGACGTAGAAGGGGTCATATTATGCCTACCGACGAAGAAGGGATTCATTGGAGTTTGAGCTATAAAGACTATTCTCAATTTTTGGTTATACGAGGAAGATCCCATCAACTTAGTTTTAATTCATTTTAAGTGAACAAAAAACTAGCATTACGTGAATGAATTAACTTAGGTGATGGCTTAATTAAAAACATGTGATATCTGTATATCAAAGAAAACTAACGCGTGACGTCTATATGAGTCAGTTTTCATGCAATTATTAGGTGGTTTGGTTTTAGGCGGAAAATGATGCAAACTATCGTTACGATAAAATAAATAAAAGAATGCAAAACGTAAATAAAAGTCCTAGTGTGGCCTATCCTAGTAAAAAGAACATAATACAACTTTGGAATCCACCGTTGGACCCGAGAAGCTTGTCTTGATGTTCCATCTTTGTCCATGCAAATGAGTGAACATCCGATCTCCATCTTTGGTCTTCTCAAAATTACAATTTAAAATTACAAAATATAAACCTATTTACATTCTAAATAAAAACTGTAATTACAAGGAAAAACCAAAACGGAGATACAAGATCTCAAAATACAACCAAGACCGTGTTCCATCATTACGGTAACACGTTCTACTAAGGCCACACTAAGTTACAACTGTTTGTAAAAATTAAATACGTAATAAAACATTCAAGGCATTCAAAATAACGATAAATAAAAATGCATCAACTAAAAAAAATTTATTCGTGACATAATTCCGTAATTATGTTAAAATTATCCAAACCACCTTTAATGATTAAAATTATATGACAAAACCGCTTTAATCAACTTAATTTTAATCCATGATAATTCGTTACTTTAAATTGATTTAAAATAACTAAATGGTACGTGAGTGAACCGTTTCACTATCAAGCGAATGCACAAAATCCGTATTGTGCACATGTTATGGCCGAAAAAAAAAAACAAAAACCGATTTTTTTTTTTCTTTTCACGGCTGAACCGTGACAAACCATAAAAATTTTTTCTTTTTTTTTTTGTTTTAGCTGCTCAATACCGTGAGCAAAGAGGGCAAAAAAAAAAAAATTTCAGCTGCTCAAAACCGTGAGCAACAACATTCAACACAAAATCGATTTGACAAAACCCAATTGCAATTTAAACATAATCCGAATTAAACCAAAAATTACAATTGACAGGATCTTAACATATTGTTATAATTATCGTTTAAAACAACAATATGCAAAGAACAAATCGAAAAACAAAAGATCGTCTGATCAGACATAAACCGTGTGGCACGGAATTCAAGGAAAAAAAACCAGAAAACAGGCCGAGTAAAAGAAATGGCCGCACGGTTTTCAAAAAAAATAGCCGAGACAAAAATTTCTGTCGCACGGAATTTTATGCAAACAAATTTATCGATTCAAATTCATTTGATGAAAATCACAAAGAAAAATTTACGTGGCCTCCCTCTGATACCACTTGTGGGGTAATATCCGTATAAAACCTTTAACATTTAGGACTATAACGTAAATTTAACATGCGATTTATGGTCATAAACGAAAAACAATAGAGAAACGATAAAGAACAAGAATCAACCTCGGGTCCTTTGAAATGCGGCTTAAGAACAGAAATCAAAGTAGATTTCCTCCTAATCGTTGCACCCAAGACCGTCTGAGACTATGCCCCTTGTGCTAGAAATACTCTCTAATTGACTTGCAATATTGAGAGAGTTTGTTGTGAGGTCTTTTGATGTGAGATCTAGAATTTCAGAGGAAATTGCCCCGAAACCCTAATTTTTGTTTGCAAATGAGATGATTAGGTCACAAAAGGAGAGTCCCCTCCCTTTTGTTCCATTCGGCCGTGGGTTATAGAAGGAGGGAGTGGGCTTTCCACTTTCTCCTTATTTTTAACTCGTGGTCCGACACCATTTTCGCTAAATGTATATGACGGGATTTTATTATAAATCGTCATCGGTTATCGGTTATTAAAATATCAACTAGTGACATGACTCAGTCGATATATTAATACATGTCCGACAAAGACAATATTGTATAATTAATTCAATATACATCAATTAAATATAATCGTTTATATTCAATTTACGAATTAACCGCTTAATTCGTCTTAGCCATTATTATTTAATCCGTATTAAATAATTATCTCAACATCGCGTTTGACTAATTATTAGTCAATAACTCCGACTAACTGCTTAGTCATATTAGGCATCAACATGACTGTATTTTCATACCGTCACATCTCTCAAACGTATCCTATAGGTGTGACTTTTAGGGACCAGTTGATCACCGCCATCAGTATGACAATAACGTCAAACTTATCTAGCAAGCCAACCGTTATTGATAAACGTGGACCAACTGATAATAATACAAAAGTATACCCTTTGATCCTTTTAGAGATTTAAATGTTATTGCACTAACTGTAGAGGACACCAGCCCCAACATATAGCACCCTCTAGCATCTTCCTGGTTCCCTTTAATCTCCACTACTCCCCAAGGTGTTTGGAATTTCACACATTGGTGGTAGGTGAATGGTACTACTTTCATCTGGTGTAGCCACGGCCTTCCTAGAATGACATTGTACATTGAGGGGCCATTGATAATTAAGTGCCTTACCTGCTTGTTGATTCCCCCAGCGTACGTAGGGATCACCATTTCTCCCAAGGAGTGGGCTGTTTCCCCGCTGAATCCTACCAAGGGAATAGCTTACTCTGGAGGTCCTTCTCGGTGAAACCCATCCTTTTTAAGGTTTCCAACATGATTAGGTTTACTGAACTTCCTTTATCCACCTAGGCTTTTTCTACAGTACAATTCTCTATGGACAATGTTATGACAAGCGCGTCATGATGATACTCCTCAGCGTTGTGAGCGTCTACCTCATCAAATGTAACAGTTGGTAGGTTCTCATGGTTGACTCTGCAGGAAGACTATGTCCTATCTCCTTTTACCTCTATAGTGTGCCTCTTTGCAGTCGAGTATGTCAGACCACAGAGATCTTAGCCTCCTATTATCACGTTTATAATTCTGGTGCAGATAAGAGGTGATGAGGGCAGGACCTGGCTTATTGAGCTCACCTTGCCCTGCTTGACCCCACGTGATAGCAGGTGGTCCAGATTCCCCTTGTTGTATTTCACATTCACCTTTCTTCTGAGAGTAATGGAATCTTTTGTGTTATGTCCTATGTCTCGGTGAAACTCACACTTCTTGCTCGCGTCTTTTCTGAAAGCTTGACCTTCAGTTGGTGGTTTCGACCACTTGACTTTATCCCCCAAATCTTTCAAAGCCTGTAGGAGCCCCTACATTCCCGTTGAGAACCCGTACTCCTCCAACTTTGGTGGCAGCTTTGGGTCATTCTTCCAGTCCCTGAAGACTCTTGCAATTGTTCTGCTAGAAGGTTTGGATTTTTCCTCCCCTTTTTTTGGTCGTGTCTTTTGTGGTGGTCCTTTCTACTCCTAGAACCCCCCTTTTGGATTTGGCGTCCTCCTTATACCAATGGAAACCATTTCCTTTGCTTTTACATCTTCAAATGTACGACAGGGGTACCTGGTTAGATCGTTGTATAGGTTAGAATCTTGGTGAAGCCTCTGGTGAAACACTTCTATTGCTGTCGGCACATCACATTCCCTAATTGCTACTGTTGGACCATATAGTATATGTTTATGTTTTGATAATGACAACAGTACTTTATTATATATATATATCTGTTGCTCGTAATCGTATGTTTAGTCTTTGTTAGATTGAATAAGGGTTACAGTTTAGAAAACAATGTTGTCGTAGTCTTGACTATAACCTTGAAGATTTGTGAAGACACCTTGAAGTAATGTTATAGCTGCTTGAACTATAACCCTAAAAATCCACTTAGCACTTTTGATGGTCATTTCATGACAAGGCAAGTACAAGCATTAGAAGCTAAAAATGAGGAGCTCATAATAAAATTGACGAGATGAATCCTACATTCAAGATCTCCAGGAAGATTAGATAGCGTAGGTCATCGTCTTATAACGGTGTTTAAAGAAATGATTTTGGTAAGTAAAGTTATAGCTATTATGGTTATAACATTACCTACCAGACTTAATGTTATAGGTGAGTTAGCTATAAGATTGAGCTACAGTAATAAGTAAATGCACGACTTGAGTTTTAAAACGTTTTGAAAATAGTTTTTCAAATCTTATCTTTATATTCTTTATATGAAAAACCTACTTTATAGTAGATTGAAGTTTGTAATTAAATTGGGTTATGAATAGATAGTTACCCTTTAGTTTGGTCGACCTATGTGACAACTTATGAGTTGTTTCTTGGTGGCTAACTAGGATTTTCTAAATTATTCATATCTAAACCCTAATTTATTTAACCTAATATCTTACTAGCATTTCACGTTGGAAGTAGTAGGCTTATGAGCCGTCTCCTACTCGTGTGATACTGCTTGTGCAAGTAAAGATTAGGGTAAAGCCAAATAAGATGTTTATTAAAGATATTTTACATCTTTATGGTTATTTTGATTTATTCCATATCTTCTACTAAGATATTTCTAGGTTAAATATTGAGATTGGATCTCCTACTTACTATATACTTCACACGTGCTATATATAGTATCTAGGGTTTTATGGTAATGATCTTAAATAAATATTTGTTAGAGATATTTTATCTTCCTATATTTATTTTATATCTTTTAAATAAGATATTGTTGGATTAAAATAAGAAAAAGATAAATCTTATTCTCTCCTTAATCCACACGAGATCCAGGACTCCATCTAGGGTTTTCTTATGAAAAACTAGATCTTCTCTCTACTATAAATACTACACTTTATGATTCATTTAAACGACTTTTCAATATTCGAACATAACATCCTTTGCAAACAACTTTAAGTTTATTATTCTTTTTGCACGTTAAAATTGTTTTTGAAAAGTCGTGTGCTATCTTATATTGCAATTATTTCTAAGTATCGTCATAAGATAATAGCGCTTAAATATTGGTTCTTACTCATTCATATTGTGAACACTAAAAGAACAATCAAGCACTTTCTTATTAACGTAAGATAAACAAAACCGAGTATTTAACGGTACTCAATTGAATTACAACTAGAGTTAGTTGTATGAGTGGGTTGATAATTTTGTAATCCGTAGAAAGATACTAAAATTATTAATCGAGAATAGTGGACGTAGGCTTTGACGTGTGAAGCTGAACCACTTCAAATATCGTGTGTCCTTTGTATCTTTCTATATTTCTTTGTTTACGCTTTACATTGTTAAGCAATTAGTCAAGTTTAATTCATAAACTTGAGCAAATAATTAACACATCATGCTCATACGGACAAATCGAAAAAATGGGCTATGCTTTTATACTCAATTCACTCCCCTCTTGAGTATTTCGGATCGATAGACTCTTTAATTGGTATCAGAGCCTCGTGCTCTTGATTGCATAATCGCAAAGAAGTTGATCCGTCTATCTCATTTCTTTTATCTATTTATTTTTTTGTTGCATCACGCGTTTGAAATGGATTCCAAGTATCTAAAGTGTCCCGTGTTTGATTGGAAAAATTATGGACTTTGGAAGAACATGATGGCACACTACATAAAAGGACATCATTGGGAATGGTGGAAGATCATACACAATGGACTAAATAAAATTTTGGTTGGATCTACTGAAGGCACTACCTATGAAAAAAATGAAAAAGACTATATTGAGGCTGATTACAAGAAGGCTGAGAAAAACTCGTAAGCTATAAGCCTGTTGCAAAACGGCATGACTTTAAATGAATTCGATCATTTCTCTTCTTGTACCTCGGCCAAGGAAATATGGGATGGTCTTGAATTAGTTTATGAGGGAACGACAATTGTTAAGAAATATCGTATTGACTTGTTGATTCAAAAATATGAGCTCTTTACATCGGAGCCAAATAAATCGCTTGATAGCATGTCTGCACGATTTTCAAGCATTGTCATTGAACTGAAAAATCTTGGCAGAAAGTTTGAATCCGAGGACATTGTCAGAAAAGTCCTTAGGAGTCTTACCAAAAAGTGGCGTCCTAAGGTCACTGCAATGGAGGAAGCTAGAGATCTCACTACTCGTTCTTATCAAGAGCTTATAGGAGCTCCTATGGCCCACAAACTCATCTTAGATGATGATACGACCGAACCATGGAAATTTAAGAGTATGGCTCTGCAGGCCTCTGCAAGTGAGAACGTTGGTTCTGACATCGAGGATGAAACGTTTTTGTTTGCTAAAAGGTTCAAAAAAAAGATATTTAGAAATAAGCAAACAAAATCGTCTAACAATAACAATAAGTCTTTTAACAAGAAAGCAACTGAGTCAAAAACTTCGTTTGCAAATAGAAAATGCTTCAAGTGTGGAGAGACTGATCACATGATCAAGTACTGTCCCACCTGGGAGAAACTTAAGGACAAGACTGTATGAGAAAAGACCAAAAATGAGTTTAAACAAGTCATGTTGGCGTCATGTTGGGGAGATCTTGACACAGAAGATGACGAAGGGTCTGAAGATGAAGAAGTTGCTAACCTATGTTTAAGCAACGTTAGTCTCGACTTAATCTCTTACAATGATGATAATAACATGGATTCAAGCTCATAATGTTGCCTCCTAGGAGAATCTGATTCAGATGATGAAGAAGAAGAGGTAAGCTATCTTGAACTTAAAAAACAAGTCAAGAAGTTGTGTAAGAGGGCCTTAATAGAATACTATGCACAAACTCTTGGTAAGTGTCACGAACAAGATATGGAATTAAAAGATTTGAAAGAACAAATTCTAGGTATTGCTGAGGAGAATCAACTTCTTAAAGCCAAAGCTAAGAACCTGAAATCTAAAGTTACGGCTAATAAAGCTACAGCTTCAGAATCGACAAATGCTGAAAAGATAGCTCTCGCGTCTAAAGTTATAGCTAATGAAGCTATAACCTTAGAATTGATAAAAGTCAAAGAACTTCTTAAAGCAGAGGATACAACTAGAGAAGCTGTGGTTTCAGATCAAAAGAAAGACATTGATTCTCTAAACCAGCAATTAAAAGAATCTAAAACCATGCTATCAGATACTAAGAAATTACATTCTGTGATGGTACGAGTTCTTGATAAAAGATTTCGGGATTTTCGTGACAATTATAAAGAGAACAATCCTTCTAAAGATATGGGAACTGATCATTCCAAATGTCTTAAGGAAATCCAATCTTTGAAAGAATTTCCCTTACATGCTAGAAAGGTCCATGACAAATAGGAAGGAAGCACAAGAGTTCTAAACTTTTTGACTGAGCAATCAGACAATAACATGAAAATTGGTTTAGGATATGAGTGCTATGGTCATAGAGACCACTCCAAATGTAAATCAACTCCCTGTGAACGAGATTTCATAAAGAGAAAATATGTAAATCTACCTGAATACTTGATTTGCAATTACTGTGTTCATTCTGGACACCTTCTTGATAATTGTGTCAAACATATGAAAGATATTAATGAAGGTATTAAATTTGTTAGATGTTCTGACACCGTGATAGAGGAAAATGTTTTTCCTACACCTTAACCAAGTTCGAATGATGAAAGAACAACAACTTTCTTTGGTTCTATGATATGAGTCTTGA
This sequence comes from Silene latifolia, assembly GCF_048544455.1. NCBI lineage: Eukaryota > Viridiplantae > Streptophyta > Magnoliopsida > Caryophyllales > Caryophyllaceae > Silene > Silene latifolia. Next base: position 94,167,174 of record NC_133537.1, on the reverse strand, counting down.
TTACAAGAAAAGGGGCAATGAACAACCACTAAAGCCTAAATAATCTTATAAGACTAAGTCTCCCCCAAAACAACTTGAAAGTCAACATCATGAAAAATCCAGGGTGTACTCTAGGACACCTCCTAAACAATCCATCTCGTTCAATAAACAGACAATTATTCGATAAGTTTGGGTTAGAAAAGATCTAGTTTTAAGAGTGACTAACGTCAAAGGACCCAACCTAACTTGGGTACCTGAAAATTGCATCTAATATTTTTGCAGGTTGTGGTCAAGGAAAATAATCAATGGTACCTTGATAGTGGATGTTCAAGGCACATGACGGGAAACAAGAATTTGTTTCTTTCACTTGAGCCCTTTAATGGAGGTAAGGTTACCTTTGGTGACAATAAAAAGAGTAAGGTAATTGGCATAGGTAAAATTGGTATCTCTTCCTCTCATTCTATTAGTGATATCTATTTGGTAAGAGGTCTCAAGCATAACTTACTAAGTATATCTCAATTATGCGACAAAGGAAATAAAGTCGTCTTTCATTCTGATACATGTCGTATAATAATTGAGGGAACTAGTAACGTTATTCTTGAAAGCCAAAGAAAGAGAAATGTGTATATGATTGATTTAAATGCAATACCTACTAACTCTTTTACATGTGTGAAAGCTACCTTAGACGATCCATGCCCATGGAATAAATGGTTTGCTCACATTAGCTCTACTATACTGAATAAACTCAAAAGATGGGATTTGTTTGAAGGGTTGCCGTCAATCAAGTTTGACCAAGAAACGCTATGTGACTCGTGTGCTCATTGCAAATATGTGAGATCGTCATTAAAACCTAAGAGAGTGGTAAGCACCAAAAAACCACTAGAACTAGTACATATGGATCCGTGTGGCCCAATGAAGGTAAGAAGTAGAGGCGGATCCAGGTATGTTTTTGTTCTAGTTGATTACTACTCAAGGTATGTGTTGAGCTCCTATTTCTACATTTGTTTGGCATCATTTGGAGCTCATTTGGTAGCATTTGGTGACGGTTTTTGGCAATTTTAACGTTATTTGACCAATTCCGAGTGCTTTATCATTTAGCAAGATTTTCTAGTGAAGAATGAAGTGCCAAGTGACCAAGAGAAGCATCAAAGGAAGGAGGAAGAACAAGCATTGAAGAAACATCATGAAGAAGCCTTCCAAGGATCAAGCAAGCAACGATTGAAAAACGCATTCCAGCAGACAATTCGCACGGTGCGAGTTTCCTGCACCCATTTCTCACACCGTGCGAGTTTTCTGGGTTCTATTCCGTTTTGTATTACGGGATTTTCCTATGTTAAGCCCATGGTTATTAGGTTATGTTATACTATATATAGGATGTTTTCCTCTAGGTTAAGACATCTTATGCTCACTTTAATTAATCAAGTTGTAATTTTGGGAATTATTCATCTTTTGATAGGGTTTAGATCTACTATGGAGAACTAATCTCCTCATCTTAATCCGGCTCAAAGGTGTAATCTTTGGTTGTAAGACTACTTAATCTTTCCTTAATTTTCATTATCATTGTTAATCCTTTGTGTTTATTGTTTGAATTTTGGAAACCCTGTTTAAATTGAGTAATTAAGTGTGATTTCCTTGTTGCTTAATTAATCAAGTTCCTTAATTTATTGTTGTTGGGATTATTAAGTGTGATTTCGTTGTAATCTCATCTTTGCAACACCTTATTATTATGCTAATTAATGTGATTTCTTCTTGGCTTAATTAGTAAGTAGAGGATTAACTTATAATTAGGCATTAATCGTGATTTCATTGTGTCTAATTACCCTTATTGAATCTCTAGTGCTTTTATCTTCTTATTAATTTAACCAATGTATGTGATTTCTACTTGGTAGGATTGATAAGTTGGGTTATTTGATTAAGTGTGATTTCCTTGTCATTTGACCATTATTAAGGAGATTTAGGAGAATAATCTCCACAATAAGGTGATAATATTAATTAGATGGATTGATTGAGTGGTTTTATAAACTAAAGTGCCTCACTTTAATGAGTCGGATTAAGTCTCTCTTAAATTCGATAAATTTCCATCTTAAAACTTGATTGCTTGATTACTTGTTGCTCACTCTTGTTTGAATATTGTCTGGTTTTTGTTACTTTTGAAAACCAAACCAAAAACCCCTCTTTTTCCATACTTGTTTGTAGTTTAATTTGTCACAATTGCTCTAGTTGATCTTTTAAATTCACCATTGCAAAACCCCTCTACTCTTGGTTTTCGATCCCATTGCTTGCTAATTTACTAGTTTAGAATTAGTGTCAATTAGTACGTATTGTGGTATATAAATGGTTAATTTGGCCTTCTTAAATAGCGACGTTTTAGGCGTGTCAAATTTTGGCGCCGTTGCCGGGGAAGGTAACTGTTTTGCTATTGTTTTTATTGTGTTTTTAGAATAGTTGTGTTAGCAATTTTTCATTTCACAATTGTTATTTTCTTGTTCATTACTTATGTGAACCTTTTTGATTGTGTGCTCTTGTGTAGAATTGTTTATGGTCAATACTAGGAACTCAAGTGAACCACTTTTTCCATTCAACCCGGAAATTCAAAGATCACTTGCTTGAATAGGAGGAGGTATTAGAAGAGAGAACCCGGTTATTCAAGAGATTAACCCCGTGACTCAATAATACCAAGAGGAAGATAACATCATTTCTTTTGAAACCGAGCCACAACCCATAAGAATCATTATGGGTGATGTCGAGAATCACCCACACAATGATGCACAAAGGGAGGTTCCACCAAGGCCTATCACCATCAAAGAACTCACCGCGCCGGATCTTACACAAGTCCCCTTGTGTATCTCCTTTCCGGCCTTAGCGGAAAATGCCACCATTGAACTCAAGTCCGGGCTCATCCACCAATTGTCCCAATTCCATGAACTTAGTACGAAGGACCCCAATAAGCATCTAAACAAATTCCATTTAGTTTGCTCAAGCATGAAGCCTAATGGGGTTACCGATGAGCAACTTCAACTAAGAGCCTTCCCTTTCTCACTCAAGGACGCGGCAAACGATTGGATTTGCTATCTCCCCACCGGGAGCATCACTACTTGGAACCACATGAAGAAGGCCTTCCTAGAGAAGTATTATCCCGCTAGTCTCTCCTCTCAATTGAAGAAAGAAATAAGTAATGTTGAACAAATGGATGGAGAGAACTTATATGAGTATTGGGAGAGGTTCAAACAACTTCTTGCTAGTTGTCCATACCATGGGTATACCGACCACGACCTACTCTTGAACTTTTGTGGTGGTCTCCTTGAGGATGATGATAGGATGATTAAGGCCGCTACACAAGGAGGGATTGAGTACATATCGGTCCAAGAGGCAAATGATTTTATTGAACGATTGGTGGGAAGCTCGAGGAATTTCGGGAGGAGAGTCAAGAAGGCAAGTGTGGCATCTTCTTCAAGGCAAAACTCCAACCATATGGAAGACAAAGTTGATTTTCCTACCAATTTGGTTAAGGAACTTGCAAAAGGGAATGGGAGTACATCTCATGTGAAATTTTTTGGTCTTTGTAATGATCCAACTCATCCCACCGATGGGTGTCCATCTTTGCAAACGGAGGAAGCAAGTGAAGCGATTAAGGCTCTTGGGTTTACGAAATTTGACCCTTATTCCAATACTTACAATGAGAGGTGGAAAGCTCACCCAAATTTTAGATGGGGTGGCAACCAAAACCAAAACCAAAACCAAAACCAAAACCAAAAGGGATCCTCAAACTCTTCATTTCAAAAGCCAAATCAAAATCAAAACCAATCACAAAATTCATTGGAAGATATGATGAAGGCACTTGCTATGAATCAAGTGGAAATGCAAAAAGGAAGCCAAGCCATGCAAAAAGAAAGCCAAGCCTTGATAAACAATACCAAGGAATTCCAAACCGCTGTGCTTCAACAAAATCGGCTTACCGACTCTATAATTGGCAACCTTGAGACTCAAGTGAGTCAAGTTCTCAACACACTCACTACATAATCCACTCAAGGAGGGAGCCTCCCTTCTCACACTATTCCTCCACCCACCAAGGAACAAGCAAAAGCGGTCTCTTTGAGGAATGGTAGGGAGTTAGTAGAGGCACCCATGGCTCCTAAGAAATTAAGGCCATTCCCATTGTTCATGAAGTGAAGGATGTAGTTGAAGATGAAATTGAAATAGTGGTGGAACAAGGGAAAGCATTTACACCCGATCAAGTAAGGATCAATGAACCACTACCGGAATACGAGCCACAAGCTCCATTTCCAAGTGCTTTGAATGCCACAAGGATAATTGACAAGAAGACTTCAAGCCTTTACGATATCTGTCGTAAAGTGGAGGTAAACATTCCACTTCTTGATCTTTTTATTAGTGTGCCAAAGCATGCAAAGTTTTTGAAAGAATTGTGCACTACTAAGAGGGCCAACAAGGCCAAAAGTATAAAGAAAGTGAGGGCTAGTGAACATGTGTCGGCAATGTTTCAAAAACGTTTGCCACAAAAATGTAGTGATCCGGGCATGTTCACTATTCCTTGCAAAATTGGTGAGTTGGATTGTCAAAATGCTATGCTTGATTTAGGAGCATCTATTAATATCTTGCCCACTTACCTCTATGAGTCTCTTAAGTTGGGACCTTTGAAACCGACTCGTACGGTCATTTATTTGGCCGATAGGACCAACATTTACCCTAATGGAATTGTTGAAGATGTCTTGGTAAAGGTGGAGGATATGATTTTTCCCGCCGACTTCTATGTAATTGAAATGGAACCCGAGAAAGGCTCAACTCCAATTTTATTGGGAAGGCCTTTCATGAGAACTTCTAACACCAAGATGGATGTGTCTAGTAGATGCCTTACAATGGAGTTTGAAGGGCAAAATATTAAGTATAGCATACATGAGGCAATGAAATACCCAACCGAGACCTCTTCTTTGTGTTTTCTTGAAATCTTTGAACCAATTGTTCAAACCGTGTATGAATTGTGTAAAATTGACAACTTAGATGTTGCTTTAACTAATGGAATGGTTGGGGAAGATATGGGGTATGTTTTGTCTTGTAATTTGTAGGAAACTATCCAAGAGTTGGAGGAAAATCCGCCAATGGAAGAGTGGGAAGAGAAGGAAGCAATCCGGAGGGCAGGAGGTTTTTCGCACGGTGCGAAAAAACAGGGTCAGGAACTCGCACTGTGCGAGTTCTCTCCTGTCCAGGACTTTTGCTTCCTTTCTTCCAAATTGTTAGAAGAGCTACCAAAGGAGAAACCCATTCTTTCTATTGTCAAGGCCCCTATTTTTGAAATGAAGCCCCTACCAAGCCACTTGAAGTATGCTTTTCTAGGAGATGAAGAAACTTTACCGGTAATTATTTCAAGCAAGCTTTCAAGGGAGTAAGAAGAGGCTCTCATCCGAGTTCTTAAGCAACATAAGGAAGCAATTGGGTGGACAATGGCCGACATCAAAGGCATTAGTCCCACTTTATGCATGCACCGGATTCTTTTGCAGGATGAAGCCAAACCTGTTCCCCAACCACAAAGGCGTTTGAACCCTCCGATGATGGATGTTGTCAAAAAGGAGGTACTCAAACTCCTTCATATAGGTATGATCTATCCCATCTACGATAGTCAATGGGTTAGTCCAACCCAAGTTGTACCAAAGAAGTCCGGGCTAACGGTAGTCGAAAATCATAAAGGTGTTTTGGTTCCCACTCGAGTTCAAAACGGGTGGCGAATATGTATCGACTACCATAGGCTCAATGCCGTGACCCGAAAAGATCACTTCCCGCTTCCCTTCATGGATTAAATGCTGGAGAGGTTAGCGGGAAAATCTTTCTATTGCTTTTTGGATGGATACTCGGGTTATTTTCAAATTCCAATTGCACCCGAGGACCAAACAAAAACCACCTTCACATGTCCCTTTGGAACGTTTGCCTATAGAAAGACGCCTTTCGGTCTTTGTAACGCACCGGGAACGTTTCAAAGGTGTATGATGAGCATCTTTTCGGATCATGTGGAGGACTTTATTGAAGTGTTTATGGACGATTTTACCTTCATGGTCAATCTTTTGAGGATTGTTTGAGTCATCTCTCTTGGGTTTTGCAAAGATGTATTGATACCAACCTCGTTATCAACCATGAGAAATGCCATTTCTTGGTTGATGAAGGAATAGTATTGGGACATGTGGTCTCCTCTAAGGGGATTGAGGTTGATAAGGCCAAGGTCGATACCATTCGCACCTTGCCTTATCCTACTAATGTACGTGAAGTGAGATCCTTCTTAGGTCACGCCGGGTTCTACCGGTGCTTCATCAAAGATTTTTCTAAGATCGCCGCTCCTTTATGCAAGCTCCTTCACAAGGATTGTGAATTCATTATGAGCCAAGCATGCAAAGAAGCTTTTGATATGCTCAAGGAGAAGCTTATTTCGGCACCCATAAGTCAACCTCCCAATTGGAGTGAACCATTTGAGATAATGTCGGACGCGAGTAACTATGCCCTTGGCGCGGTACTTGGCCAAAGGGTAGGAAGAGAACCCCATATTATTCAATATGCGTCAACAATGATGAATGAGGCTCAAAGAAACTATACCACTACCGAGAAGGAATTTCTTGCGGTAGTGTTTGCCTTGGAGAAATTTCGACCTTATATTCTTGGAGCCAAGGTCATCATCTTCACGGATAATGCCGCTTTAAGACATTTGGTGAAGAAAAAGGAATCCAAACCCCGTTTAATGCGATGGGTATTGCTTTTGAGTGAGTTTGATGTTGAGCTCAAAGACAAGAAAGGCACAACCAACACGGTGGCAGATCACCTAAGTTGAATTGTGCAAGAAAAACCTCAAGAAGTTTTGGAATCACCAATACTTTGCTAGACAGTACATGGTATGCTCATATAGTCAACTGTTTTGTTTTACAAGAATTTCCAAAGGGTCTTTCCCGTTTACAATGGGATAAGATCAAGAGTGATGCTAAATATTATGTGTGGGATGACCCATATCTTTAGAAGTTTTGTGCTGACCAAGTCATTATAAGGTGTGTCCCGGATACCGAAGTCATTCCCATTCTTAAATTTTTCCACGAATATGCTTGTGGTGGGCATTTTGGAGCCAAGAAAACGGCTAGGAAAGTCTTGGAAAGCGGTTTCTTTTGGCCCACAATATTCCGGGATGCTCATGCTATGGTGAAGGCTTGTGATAGATGCCAAAGAGTTGGTAACATTTCAAGAAGAGGAGAAATGCCACAAACTCCAATGATCTATTGTGAAATATTTGATGTGTGGGGTATTGACTTCATGGGACCGTTCCCCTCATCTTGGGGTTACACCTACATCCTTTTGGCGGTGGACTACGTCTCCATGTGGGTGGAGGCTAAAGCCGCCAAGACCGATGATGCAAAGGTGGTGGGTGAGTTCATCAAAACCATCATCTTCTCTCGTTTTGGCTTTCCTAAGGCTTTGATAAGCGGCCGTGGAACTCACTTTTGCAACAAAGCCATTGGAGCTCTACTCAAAATGTATGGGGTAATTCATAAGGTATCTACCGCCTATCACCCTCAAACCAACGGTCAAGCCGAGGTTTTTAATAGGGAGATCAAGGTTATCCTTGAAAAAACGGTGAATCCCGACCACAAGGATTGGAGTTTGAGGTTGGATGATGCTTTGTGGGCATATCGCACGGCCTACAAAACCCCAATCGGGATGTCACCTTACCGCTTACTTTTTGGGAAACCGTGTCATTTACCCGTGGAGGTTGAGCATAGGGCATATTGGGCGGTCAAATCTTTCAATTTGCAAATGAGTGAAGCGGGGTTTCTTAGGAAACTTCAACTCCATGAATTGGAAGAGATTCGAAATGATGCTCTTATGAGAATGCTTCCATTTACAAGGCAAGAACAAGAGCATGGCATGATAACATGATTTCAAGAAGGAGTGTTCCAAGTGGGAGAGAAAGTCTTACTCTTTCAAAATCGGCTTAGACTTTTCTCGGGAAAATTGAGGTCTAGATGGATGGGACCATATGAGGTGGTTCGTGTTTTTCCATATGGAGCAATCGAGGTCAAGTGCTTAAAGTCCGAAAAAGTTTTGAAAGTGAACGGTCAAAGGCTTTAGCACTATCATGAAGGAATTGAAATGGGTGAAGTGGGAATACTACACCTTGTTGATGCAATTTATGAAGATTAATGAAAATGCAACTTTGTCGAGCTATCGACGTTAAATAAACGGCAAAAGTTTGTAAATATTTCTTCCCTTGCATATTAAATTTCCGCATCTCATTGTTTTCATTGCATTTTTGCATGTTTAAATTAATTGCATCATTTAATTATTGCATTATAAATTAATTCACTTGCATTTTCATTAATGTTTTGGCATGTTAGAATGTTTTAATGTGTGTTAGCGTATAGGATATCAACTCAAGGGCATAAGTGAAGAAATGAAGGAAGAAAATTGGGTAAATATTGGCTAAGCATGGAAGAATTAAGCAACAAAAGGGCCGACTCCAACCATCAACTCGCACGGTGCGAGTTTTCAGGGCTCCTTTTTCGCACCGTGCGAAAAACCCCAGTCCAGCAGCAATTAACTCGATAATTCCGTACCATTCATCATTCTTCCCCAATTTTCACAACCTTCAACCTTCTTTCTTCATCCTAACCCTAACCCACTCAAAAATCAACCTTCAATCCTTCACAAATCAATAATTTCAAGCATTCAACTTCCAAGTTTCATCAATTTTCATCACCCAACATCAATTTGGATCGAAAAATTGATGCATTTATACCCTTGAAAGTCACGAAAAAATCGACTTAGGGTTTTGTTGATTCACGATTTGAAGATTTCGGGTTTTCAATTTGATTAAAAGGCTTTTTGGGAGAATTCTTGTGTAATATTCATCATCCAACAACATTTAAAAGAATAAAAAGGGAGGTATACACCTTACTCTTAGGGTTTTTTTTATCTGATTGGATGGCTTACAAACCGGGAGTGGGTAGTAGCTGGGCTTGGAGGAAAATCTGCAAGGTCAAGGAGATTTTTAGAGAGTATTTATTTCATGGGAATGGATTAGAGCACTTTACTGTTAGTGCTGGATACCAGTGGCTGAAACCAGATGGAGTGAAGGTTGCTTGGTATCCCTGGGTTCTAAACAAGTGGATTTTAGCTAAACATTCCTTCCTGTGTTGGCTTGTTGCTCATCAGAGGTTACTCATGTTAGAAATCTATATCTCATTATACTCAACATATTCATATATGTTTCAATTAATTTAGTCATAAAATTAATTTAGATCTTATGCATGCAAACAAGGAAAAATATAGAGAAGAAATTGTTTTCCTTACATTGAGAAATCGGATTAATGGGCATAAATGAGTTCTCCTACTCACTTGTTCTTGAGCTTTCTAATATTGGATGAACAAAGGATTCAAGCTTAGAATCCCTCCCAAGGAATTATACCCAAGATAACCTCTTAAAAATTAATATTATTAACACTAGAACAATATTAATTTTAACTAAAAATGACAAAAAACTATTATTTTGTCCTCTTGATATTTCGGTCTAGAGGGAGGAATATTGGAGTAATTTTATCTCTCTAAAATTCTTTTGTTTTTTTGATGTGTTAGAATGAATAATACACTAGTTATTCATGTAGTGTATATTAGGTAAAATAAGAGAAAAAACCCTTTGGCCTTTTCACTAGGAAAACCGGGTAGGGGGAGGGTAAAGGGGCCAATGCATGACCAAGGTGTTTTTCACAAGAGTAACTAGGTATGCATGGCTAGTATTTAGGTAAATGATTATGCTTTCCACTTAAAAATTAATTAACACAATATTTAGCCTAAATCACCCTCCATTTAGGTCAATATAAGATAAAATGGATTCCATTTTATCTTTGTCAATTTATCAATTTGTCACACGTCACAAGTCATGTAAAATTGTTATGCATTTTTAACATATTAAAAATCAACGTATTAATAAAAATACGTCATGTACAAAATCGACTTAGTAATTCATAATTACTTGTACCAAAATGATTTACCAATTATAAATCACAACATCTTGTATTTATAAAAAATTATTCATTCAAATTCAATTGTTTTCGTAAACAATAATTTCATCTAAGTAATAAAACAATTCGATCACTTAGACCGTATCTTATTTAATCAAATTATAATGAGATACGTAAATATTACTTCAAAAATTGTCCGTCAATTTTAAGTAATTTAATTGACTCGTATCGTCATACAACCAATTAAATATTCAATTAAGATTGTTACCCTTTAGGTATGACCTAAGGGGATCAACTAATCACCACCGTCGCACGACAGTAATGTCAAACTCTAGTCAGCCAATCATTACCGATATGTGTGGACCACTTGACAGTAAAATATTACTTCCCACATGTATTCTTAAAAATGAGACTTAAACATGTGATCATCATGATCGACAGTTGTGATCGCATTATTGTCGGAGGACACATATTCCAACAATCTCCCACTTGTCCTTGACAAGTGTGCATCACCAATTCTCTTGTCCTATTACTATCTCCCACTCAATTCAAGGTGTCTTTCAGGTCGTACTTGCAAGTGATCATATCGAGAGTGGTTTCCTCGATCTGGAGAATAACTGATTGACCGGATTTATCTACCATAGATATCTTCCGAGCGTGGCCACGCATTTCCAGTTCATTACTCTTCGAGTGGCCCTGAGTTATTGTTATAACCCTGACAAGGGGTGGACAATTCCTATCACACTCATTCCCTTCGACTAGCCACAGCCATCATAACCCAAAATATGCCCATTTGACCCCATTTACGAAGGTCGTAGTAACACAAATCAAAGTTAATCTGAAACTGTGCCATCTTAGGCGAACAATCTTTAGTCAAAAGAATCGACTCATTAGAATACTATAGTAGCTCTCGCCACGACCAGGCTATATAAATTTGCCAGAACTCTATAAGCGGTCATAAGGCCCGACAAAGTGTTCCTAACAGTCTGCCTATGTGATCGACTAGTCATCACACATGACTCCATGGCACTTGAACTTGCCATCAATCGCATCACACTCTGGTCACTTCGAGACGTCACCTCATACAAGTGACTATGGGCGAATACTATGTTAATCCGTGTTCACTTTAACGGGGTTCAATTGTCTCTACAATCTGTTTGGATGTAACAGGGTATAAGGTGAGTTAATAATAACTCAAACGACGAATGTCGACATCACATTCGGGTAGCCAATACCATATTGCAACCTTGTGATGTACATCGTAAGTGTGTAAACACTAGTCTATTGCAATAGAAGTTTAACATACCAAGTGTCCATGTGTTCAAACTTCTTATATTCCATTTTCCTTTATATTCATATTATCTCTCATAGCATGAACCTTACCAAGTACACATATAGGTTCTCAACCTAGGTTTGGGTTCTTTATCTTGAAAGAACTTTCTTGTTGTTTATCTCATAACCAAGTAATTTGTGGTGGATGATATAACTTGCACTGGTCAAGTGTTCTATAAACTCACAATGCACTAGGTATACGTTTTGTAGGGTCTTGCAACAATTGTCAAGATGATTAACCTAGCACTTCTCATAAGTCCTAGCATATTAGAAAATATTAGTTTTGAGTAACTTCTTACTTTAACTAAGTATCTTTCCAAACTTTTTATTTCTCCTTTTAGCTTGAATAGCTTATGATTTTCATAAATCCTTACGTGTGTTCGAACTTCGATATGTGCAACCTCTTGTCACATAACAGAGTGTTCTGTCCAATACTGGAATCGCTCATTAGTTTTCCTCTAGAATTCATGACGATTCTTCTATGGCTTGCCAATGATTCATCATGCTCTTATGCATATGATTCATTATTGGACATGTGCATGATTATTCTAATGGCGGAAACATTAGTAATTAATAATCATGTGATCAACCATTCTTAGGTTCAATGAACGACCATGACTGCTAATGGCAATTCCATTTTCATTGACATGAATAACCTACGTTTCTCGTTGATTCGATGTGTATATCTAAATACCTATCCAACATCTCTTGATGTGATTGGATTCATCATAGTCCATTTTCATCCAGAATTGAAAACTCATACATATCTTTGTGAATGATAGTATTAGCTCGTCATTCTTAATGAGTAATGAGTTATAAATTTTTACAAGATGATTGCTCCCACTAAATTCCATGTCTTCACATGATAATTTCCAACTCCCACTTAATTCCACATGTTTCGCAATTGACTACTCAATCGAAACATTTCAAGAATTGAAATATATTTTGCTTTGCCAAGTAATTAAGATAAAACCATATATGTTCCCAGTATATCCTTTCAAAATACCTATTTTGAAATGGTTTCATTCTTAAACTTATGGAAAGAGATTTTAATCTCTAACTCATTCATTTTAATAATGATGCGTAGAAATGTCATTATTTAAATGTGAATTACATCTAATACACGTCCTTCTCAAAATACCCTTTTCGGAAGGAGGTTTAACCATTTCATTTTCATAATGAGGTTAAGTAATGACACTAGCGTGGTTAACAATTAATTTAGCTTTTGTAGATATTGACATATCTTTCTTTGCAACTTTTAGTCATAAATCACATTTACTTTCGAGGATGCAACTTTGTTTCATTTAGGCTCTTTAGTAAATATCTATATTGAAAAATCTTGGTCAAATGTTGTTCTTAAACTAGTCAAATCTCTTGATAAGTCTTTTCATTAGTCATTTTCTTCCAAAACTTTCTATTGGTCTCCTCGTGTAGTTATCTTGAGAACATATTCTTTTGATTACTTCACTTGGTCTCTTTTGTCATGTAGATTTCATCTATTTGAGACCATAGATCTCATCTATTCGTGTACACTATCTATATAGGTATACAATCATTCTTTCTTGCGTATATCTCATTTACTCAAGTACATAAATTCAAGTACACAAATTTCCTTTGTGTTTGTGATTTTTGTGTCTTCATATTTCTCCCACTCTATCTTTAGAATAAATACACTAGAGATTCAAAGATAGCTTGTGAGACACAAATAATGATTTTTGAAGTATAAGGAGGACTAACTCATAGGTTTATTAATTGTTTTAGATTTGATAAGTGTACTTGGTGATTGACATTCCTTTAAGAGAGTTCATCAACTCAACACCACTTTATAATTGATCATACACAAGCCTTAAACTTGTGGACATATAATGAATCCCATCATTATAATTGTCTATTAGATCACTTTAAGTGGATGATCATATGTTTCTATGTGCAAGCAAATAAAGACGAATCTTTAGAACAAAGAAAATACGATAAAACGGGTGACTTGGGTTGCAAACCAAGCCACCACAATCCAAAATACAACAATTGTTTAGAAAGGATCAACCATTTCCATGTCGAACACGGAAATCAAAATAGTTCTAAAAATACATAACATTAAAATAAAGACAATAATAAAAGCCAAGCTTCATTGAAAGCTACTCCTAGCTCCTTGATGATTTCTCAAGCTTGCTTTTCTTTTCCCTTGTCCTTGCTTGGTGGAGGCCCTATTTACAATAAAAGGGGATACATTATCACAACTTTGTATCACAATACCATAGTTGAATTAGAAACATAAAAGAAAGGATAGTCATTTACCTACTGGAGTGATCTTTCCAGCTTTGATGTCACCAAGATACTTGGAACAATTCCTTTTCCAATGTCCAATACCATTACAATAATGACATTTGTCAAGAGGACCCTTCTTGGTTTTGGAAGTGCTAGCTTCAAAAGTCTTAGCCTTGGTGAAAGTGGGAGCTTGCTTCTTACCCTTCTTCCCATTCTTCTTGAACTTCCCCTTGCTTTTGGTGCTTATGTTAAGCACATCCTTAGGTGGGTTAACATTTAACCCCATGTCTCTTTCGGCTTGCACAAGTAACTTGTGCAACTCTTCAAGAGACACGTCCTTGTCTTGCATGTTAAAATTCACCCGGAATTGAACATACGCTTTGACTTTGGATAAGGAGTGTAGAATCCTATCTACAATGAGTGATGCGTGTCATTTATATGATGTTTTACATCTCTTTTTACACGCATTTCAGAGCTCATTTATTTAGTTTATGCTACATTTCTCCCTATTTCCGTCTACTTCCGTATTTTGTACTTTATTGCAGAAATGTGAAGAATTCGACGGGAAATCAAGCCAAATCCGCCCCCGAGTAATCTGCATTGCAAATGACGTAAAGGAACTACTTAAGGAACGAGCTTGGTGCGCAATCCAAGGCCCAAAAGACGAGTCCACGAGTTTAGAGAAGTCAATTAGCAGCTCAAGCAGTCGATCGACTAGTCCCATCAGTCGATCGACCAACTATCGGGATCCAGAAGCTACTGTTGCTGAGATCCAGTCGATCGACCTCCCTGCTTAGTCGATCGACCACATCGCTGCTCCAGACGGGAATTAAAAGTTTGAGAAACTTGAAGCCCGTGAAGTCTAGGTTTTGGAATAAATTGTTACGCTTATTTGCTATATAACGTAACACAAACATCCAGTTTTGGATATCAGATTTTACTTAAGAATTACATATCAAGTTTTATTTCAGTTTTACTTTGAGTTTAGAATAATTAGGGTTCAAGGTTTGCCTCGGTTTTGAATACAATTTGCTTGGATAATTCGGCCTTGTTCTTTTCCTTCACAATTCTACACGGTATTCTACTGTTTCTATTTCAAAGATTTTGCTTATAGTGTTACAATTGCTAGATCAGTTTCCCCAAAGCCGAACTGTTGTTTTATGTTAATTGTTTCTTCCGCCGTTTAAATCATGAATTCAATAGTTAGATTTATCATTGATGTTATTGTTTTTACCCTTGCCATGAGTAGCTAAATAGCTTGTGCTAGGATGTAGGCGATTTATGGCTAGGCGGCATTAGATTGAACACGGACTGAACCCGCGTGTCAGTCGATCGACTGACATTGTTGGTCGATCGACTGACCTTGTAAGGTTATCCTTCGTTTTAATTGTTTTTAAACTTGTATTTAACAAATCGAATGCATGCGACCAGTTAGATACCTATTTTGTGACCGACCCATTAGATCGAAAGATAGGGAAGGTTATTTGACCGTCAATTAACTCTACTAAACTGTGCTAAGATCGAAAGATAGGTATAGTTTAGACCATTAGTCACTTTTCAGGACGAAAGTTAGTATTAGTGACATTAGGGACCTATAGCGAGATCGAGAGATGCTATTTGTTAGGAGTGGACCGAGAGGACCTCTTATTTCCCGCCTTACCTGTGTTTGATTCAGACCGACTTAGTTTGCTGCCGCCGAAGCTATAATGACCCGACCATCCTAGTACCCTTCTTTTATCTGTTTAAATCATATCTTTTGTTTATTTTCTTCTTATTGTTATTAGTTATAGACCAATTCAAATCAACCCCCATAATAGTTACCTCAGACTGAACATTAATCAACTAAAGTTTACAACTGCCTCCTTGCGGATCGACCCTGTTACCACTAGCCTAGGTTAGTCTTAATAGGAGTTTATAAATTTTATCTTTGGTACTCACAACGACGGGTATCAAATTTTGGCGCCGTTGCCGGGGAGGCAATAGTCCTAATTTTAGTTGTTTTATTTTTTGGTCTTTCTTAGTTTAAGGGACATCCGTTCCTTAAACTTTTCTTATATTCTTTTTGTAGTTTCATCTTATGCGCAGGTCACAGGGTGGAGAATTAGTACCGTTGAACCCTGAGCTTGAGAGATCCTTGCGCGAGTTGAGGCGAACACAAAGAGTATTACCGACAGAGGAAGAGCTGAGTACTCTGTCAAGCTATCACGAGAACGATCTGTTCAAGAAGACCCACGATCTTCACTGTTTCCACTTCTTCACCGAGACATTACTTCTCCTAAATCCCGATCATGGCCGAGGAAGCAAGTATAGCTAGTTATTCTGAGCCGACAGCCGACAACTTATATGAGGGGTTCGAATTACCAGGAGATGCCAGAAATTCGAACCAAAGCCTCGCCTACATTACCATGGTCGAGAGAAATCGGTTTGGTGGAGTCCGCAAATGAAGATGCAAAGAAGACATATGGAGACCTTCATTGATTACTCGCTCCATTCCCCCACCACCGGCGTGACCCAAGATCAAATCAAAGAAACCATGTTCATCTTCTCCCTTCGTGATGCTGCAAGGGAGTGGTATAGAGATTTGGACCGGACCGCTCTGGAGATCACTGATTGGAATACATTGGCATTGGCGTTCTACAAAAAGTACTTTTCTGCTTCAAGGACGATCGCTATTAGAGCTCAAATCACGGGCTTTAAACAAGGGCCAGATGAGAATTTCCACGAGGCATGGGTCCGATTCAAGAAGTTGGTGCGAACCATACCGCATCATGGGTTCGAAAAGTGGAGTTTGTGCAATCATTTCTACAATGGGTTGTACGACGATTAGAGGGCCATTTTGGATGCTGCAGCCAACGGGAGATTTGCTGAAAATTTGGGAGCAACCAAGGGGTGGAAGATCATTGACGATCTAGCTACCCACAAGGCCGAGTATGGGAATTCAAGGGGAAACCAGAGAAGAGCTGCTGAATCCTCTTCTGTTGCTGCGCTTGAGGCTCTCACCGCGAGATTTGACAAGTATGAGCTAGGGGGAGCTTCTAAAGGTGGGATATACCAAGTTAATGCCGTGTCAGACGGCCCCTTCGTCTGTGAAAGGTGTGGAGTTGAGGGCCATGTCTCGAAAAATTGCCCTAGCCCCTTTGAATCTTGTGCTGCTTTTCAACACTATAGGCAGACAAACACCTACTACGAGCCACCGCATCCGAACTTGAGTTGGAGAAGCCAAAATGTCCAAAATCCAACCCAACAGCCGCCACAGCAGCAGCCATATGTCCCGCCTCATCAAAAGCAACAAAGAATACCGAAGCCTCCTTATGTGCCGCAGCAGAACAATCACAAAATTCGAGTTCTCCGAGCTTAAGAATCTGTTGCTAAAGGAGTCCCAAGCAAGAGAGGCCGGGATGAAGTTACTTGAGAGCCAAATTTCTCAACTGGCTAGTAAAAGTAACACACGAGCTCCCGGACACTTACCCACTCAACCCGAACAAAAGGAGACCCTAAATGCCATCACTCTGAGGAGCGGGTCCACCCTTGATGGTCCTGCCATGGTTGAGGATGTCTTTGTCGAGAAAGATGAGCCGGAAATAAGTCAAGAGAAAGCTTCAACGAACAAATCAAAGAAAAAGGCGTCGCCAGGCATTTCGCCGATCGATCAAGTACCTAGTCGATCGATCAAACACGGGTTCCGGAGCTTCGAATCGTGCAACCCGGGCCGATCGATCGGCGAGGAGGTTGGTCGATCGACCAATATCACTGCTGATGTCGAAGAGTTTCGTCCTTTAATGCCAAATAATCTACAAGACCACTTGTTTCGGGGTACCACGGTCCCGAAAATTTTGGGGGCACCAGTGTCTTGATGGGTCAGTCCCGGCTCCGAAGTTCGATCCGATGACGGTTAATGGGTCTCATTTGAGACGGTCTGAGGAGGGGTCTAGCTTCAACAAAGAAAAGGTGACGGACTTCCAGCCAAAGTCCAAGGACGCCGGCGCGCGCGAATTAGAGGAGAGGGCTAAGGTGCTCCTTACAGCCCCATATCCGGAGAGACTCGTGCCAACCAAGGAACAGTATCTTTCAAGTAAGTTTGAGAAAGTTATTCGTAGCTTAAATGTTCAAGTACCCTTCCTTGAGTTAGTTAACCAAGTGCCAGCGTATACTAAGTTTATGAAACAGTTGTTGTCAAAGAAAAAATCGCTTGAACATGTTCATACTGTTGCGTTAACTAAAGAGTCTTGCTCCTACTTGTCTCACACTGCGCCCCATAAGTTAGAAGACCCGGCAGCTTTTTCCGTCCCTTGTAGCATAGGTACCTTTTCTATCGAAAAGGCTTTATGTGATTTAGGAGCTAGCATAAGTGTCATGCCCTTGAGTCTAGCTAGGAAGCTTAAACCCACCAGGTTTGCTATTACCGAGATGACAGGTCCGGATGGCCGACCGCTCTGCGGTCGAGCCCATAGGAGTCCTAGAGGACATACCCGTCCAGATAGGGAAGTTTTTCTTCCCTGTCGACTTTGTTGTCCTTGATATGCCTGAGGATGACCATATTCCCATCATTTTGGGAAGGCCATTTTTGCACACTGCTGGTGCAGTCATCGATGTCGGTCTAGGTACCTTGACTTTCAAAGTGGGAAAACACTCTATTGTTTTTGCCCAGCCGGCTAAGAAAAAGGATCCCATGTGGCCTGTCACTTGTAACACGGTTTCTGAAAAGAAATCGTATTTTGTGCTCGATGAATTACCTGTCTCTATTACTACTCCTGTATTAACCCCTCCGCCCCGGATTGGGAGCAAGAAGGAGGAAAAACTTGTTGTATTAGACATCGCAGGAGCTGGTTTGGGGAAGGAAGAGCAGCTGGATGCTCCAGCTGCAACAGAGCATATCGTTTCAAGAGGCGGTCTTGGATGCCTAAGTTATGGGACTGATGAGGAAGTGGAAGATGAGCCCGCCAAGGTGAGATGGTCTGATTTGGAGTCTGACGATTCCAAGGAAGTCCTTGACTGGGGAGATGACGACGCTGATCAGCTGAGTTCTCCGACTGTCGAAGCTGAGAAGAGTGCAACTGATAACATGAGCACTTATGAGGCTACCTCTAGTAGCCAGAAGCCGACGAAGTGGGCCATACCTTGGTCCTTCTTGATCAACTATTAAGTTGATCAAGTGCATTATAAACTTCATTTTGATTTCGTTAAGACATTTTTTTTTATTGCTTTTGTGTGCGCGAAAACTTCGCTTTTATTCTTTTTGCTTAGGTTTTTTATGCACTTTAGACTTCCTCTGGGTTTTGCGCAATTTTTGGCGCGTATTATTGTGCTTTTGCAGGTATTTAGAGCTTGTTAGCTCAAATCATTGAGCAATTACGAAGAAATAAGACACTGCAACAGTGTTTTCAGTCGATCGATTGGCCATCATGGTCGATCGACTGAATTGCAGGTTTACAGAGCTACTGTTCATGCCACACCTGGTCGATCGACTGACCTTAGTGGTCGATCGACCACTGCTGCTGCTATATTCGTTTACGACCTATCCCCTGCTGTGTTTGGTCGATATGCGGACCTAAGGGAGTCTTCTACTCCACTCTATTTTCCGTCGAATTATCTGTTTCTTCTATTGTCTCATTTATGCACAATTTTTACGTTTCAAAATTGCTTTCTTCGGTCTTATGAGTGGTACTTTCTGTCTTTCAGGCACTCTATTTGGTAGCACTCGCTCAAGCATCGGCCTCCTAGCTCACGCCGGTTTGGGAGGTTTCCTTTGTCGCGCTTTAAAGTCTTGTGAGTTCCCAAGTCTTTACTTTATGTCATTATGTTTTATTTTATATTCTCGCAAATTCCCGTTTTCCATTTTTCTTCATTACATGATTTTGCACAATGGGGACATTGTGCGATTTGGTTTGGGGAAGGGTTTTGCGTCGCATATCATTTGCTTGCATTCACGTTTAATTTTGATTTGCATTGTTTCTTTTCATTTCTCTTATATATACAAAATTCCAAAAAAAAATTTAGCAAAAATTTCAAAAATTCCATAAAATGCACGTTTATTTTAGCATATAGGTCGAGTCGGAACGGTAGTATTTCTATGATGATTTTGCATTTGCACCTGTTTTGCCTGAGCCTTGCTTATCATCATGTTATTAGTGGAATCGTAATTGCATATCTACGAGTTTTCGTTAAATTATTTGCTGGACTTGAGACTTGACTTTGAAAATTGGCAAACTACATCATATTTCTGAGAATTAGAGCCTATAACTGGTGACACTCATGACCAGTTCATCTAGGAATGTGAGTAGTACTCCTTATGAGACATGTTTCCTTAATTTGCATAATTATGAATTTGATCTACTTAATACCTGTATGCATTCGTTTTGTGGTTAGTTGACACATGTGGTAGAGGTTTCCTTTTTCTCATTTTACCCATAAGCTTCACACTGCCAAAAATATCCTTTTTGTCCCATTTACTACATCCTACATTTAGCCTGTCCTTTGTCAAGCTAGTAGTCTGTTTTCTTGGGATTGTTACTCATTTTGGTGGCATATGCTCTGTTGAGACGTTATTGGGAAGATGAAATAAAGGAGGGAAAGAAACAAAGAAAAAAAAAAGAATAGAAAAAAAAATGATTTGAAAAAGAAAGAAAAAAGAAAAGTTTATGTACTGTTCAAAGCAGTCGATCGACTGCTCCTTTAGGTCGATCGACTGAAGTTCGTGAAAGAAAAAGAAAAAAAAGTCAATTCGCATGATTTAATCCTTATCTTTTGGCGATTTTTGCTCCCATGATTCATTCATATCCTATGGGGAGTTTATTGATTTGATAGTTCGGAGATTGTGAGATTTGTGCTTGCTATAGCACCATTTTATTTGTTTATGGGAAGGAAGTTGGATATTGTCCTTTGGTTCCGTTTTGGTACTAGCTTGATCACCTGTACCTCCACTTTTCCAAAAATGTTTTGCCTCTTCTTACCCATACCTCACATTTCCATAATTATACCTCGGCATGTGTCAATGGTCATCTGTTTGGTTGGAATGCATATGTACGGTCATAGAGGTCATCTTCATAATTTATTGCTGGCATGTTTTCATAGGTCGCAGTTAGGTGAGAGTCACTACAAATTTACTTCTTTCTATCTTACATATATATCACCTATGCTTATTGAGTGATTTGAGTGGCCCGTGAGAGTCCAGTTTGATAAGTCTTTACAACAACTGTTCAAAGATTTTCGACGACTTTATAATTCGTTTGCATGATTCACATTACTAATTGATTGTTGGTTGTGCATTAAATTGGTTTAGGCCCTACAGTTTGCATTTCGCTCTGAGATTGAACTCGTTCCATTAGGTCATTAGATCGAGTCTAGTTCTTGCTTGGGGACAAGCAAGGTTTGGTTTGGGGAGATTTGATGCGTGTCATTTATATGATGTTTTACATCTCTTTTTACACGCATTTCAGAGCTCATTTGTTTAGTTTATGCTACATTTCTCCCTATTTCCGTCTACTTCCGTGTTTTGTACTTTATTGCAGAAATGTGAAGAATTCGACGGGAAATCAAGCCAAATCCGCCCCCGAGTAATCTGAATTGCAAATGACGTAAAGGAACTACTTAAGGAACGAGCTTGGTGCGCAATCCAAGGCCCAAAAGACGAGTCCACGAGTTTAGAGAAGTCAATTAGCAGCTCAAGCGAATGATCGACTAGTCCCATCGCGATCGACCAACTATCGGGATCCGGGCTTACGTTGTCGAGATCTAGTCGATCGACCTCCCTGCTTAGTCGATCGACCACATCGCTGCTCCAGACGGGAATTAAAAGTTTGAGAAACTTGAAGCCCGTGAAGTCTAGGTTTTGGAATAAATTGTTACGCTTATTTGCTATATAACGTAACACAAACATCCAGTTTTGGATATCAGATTTTACTTAAGAATTACATATCAAGTTTTATTTCAGTTTTACTTTGAGTTTAGAATAATTAGGGTTCAAGGTTTGCCTCGGTTTTGAATACAATTTGCTTGGATAATTCGGCCTTGTTCTTTTCCTTCACAATTCTACACGGTATTCTACTGTTTCTATTTCAGTATTTTGCTTATAGTGTTAGAATTGCTAGATCAGTTTCCCCAAAGCCGAACTGTTGTTTTATGTTAATTGTTTCTTCCGCCGTTTAAATCATAAATTCAATAGTTAGATTTATCATTGATGTTATTGTTTTTACCCTTGCAATGAGTAGCTAAATAGCTTGTGCTAGGATGTAGGCGATTTATGGCTAGGCGGCATTAGATTGAACACGGACTGAACCCGCGTGTCAGTCGATCGACTGACATTGTTGGTCGATCGACTGACCTTGTAAGGTTATCCTTCGTTTTAATTGTTTTTAAACTTGTATTTAACAAATCGAATGCATGCGACCAGTTAGATACCTATTTTGTGACCGACCCATTAGATCGAAAGATAGGGAAGGTTATTTGACCGTCAATTAACTCGACTAAACTGTGCTAAGATCGAAAGATAGGTATAGTTTAGACCATTAGTCACTTTTCAGGACGAAAGTTAGTATTAGTGACATTAGGGACCTATAGCGAGATCGAGAGATGCTATTTGTTAGGAGTGGACCGAGAGGACCTCTTATTTCCCGCCTTACCTGTGTTTGATTCAGACCGACTTAGTTTGCTGCCGCCGAAGCTATAATGACCCGACCATCCTAGTACCCTTCTTTTATCTGTTTAAATCATATCTTTAGTTTATTTTCTTCTTATTGTTATTAGTTATAGACCAATTCAAATCAACCCCCATAATAGTTACCTCGATCAACATTAATCAACTAAAGTTTACAACCGCCTCCATGGGATCGACCACTGTTACCACTAGCCTAGGTTAGTCTTAATAGGAGTTTATAAATTTTATCTTTGGTACTCACAACGACGGGTATCAAATTTTGGCGCCGTTGCCGGGGAGGCAATAGTCCTAATTTTAGTTGTTTTATTTTTTGGTCTTTCTTAGTTTAAGGGACATCCGTTCCTTAAACTTTTCTTATATTCTTTTTGTAGTTTCATCTTATGCGCAGGTCACGGGGTGGAGAATTAGTACCGTTGAACCCTGAGCTTGAGAGATCCTTGCGCGAGTTGAGGCGAACACAAAGAGTATTACCGACGAGAGGAAGAGCCGAGTACTCGTCAAGCTATCACGAAACGATCTGTTCAAGAAGACCCACGATCTTCACTGTTTCCACTTCTTCACCGAGACACACTTCTCCTAAATCCCAGTCATGGCCGAGGAAGCAAGTATAGCTAGTTATTCTGAGCCGACAGCCGACAACTTATATGAGGGGTTCGAATTACCAGAGATGCCAGAAATTCGAACCAAAGCCCGCCTACATTACCATGGTCGAGAGAAATCGTTTGGTGGAGCTGCAAATGAAGATGCAAAGAAGACATATGGAGACCTTCATTGATTACCGCTCTCCATTCCCCCACCAAATGGCGTGACCCAAGATCAAATCAAAGAGACCATGTTCATCTTCTCCCTTCGTGATGCCGCAAGGGAGTGGTATAGAGATTTGGACCGGACCGCTCAGGAGATCACCGATTGGAATACATTGGCATTGGCGTTCTACAAAAAGTACTTTTTCTCGCTTCAAGGACGATCGCTATTAGAGCTCAAATCACGGGCTTTAAACAAGGGCCAGATGAGAATTTCCACGAGGCATGGGTCCGATTCAAGAAGTTGGTGCGAACCATACCGCATCATGGGTTCGAAAAGTGGAGTTTGTGCAATCATTTCTACAATGGGTTGTACGACGATTAGAGGGCCATTTTGGATGCTGCAGCCAACGGGAGATTTGCTGAAAATTTGGGAGCAACCAAGGGGTGGAAGATCATTGACGATCTAGCTACCCACAAGGCCGAGTATGGGAATTCAAGGGGAAACCAGAGAAGAGCTGCTGAATCCTCTTCTGTTGCTGCGCTTGAGGCTCTCACCGCGAGATTTGACAAGTATGAGCTAGGGGGAGCTTCTAAAGGTGGGATATACCAAGTTAATGCCGTGTCAGACGGCCCCTTCGTCTGTGAAAGGTGTGGAGTTGAGGGCCATGTCTCGAAAAATTGCCCTAGCCCCTTTGAATCTTGTGCTGCTTTTCAACACTATAGGCAGACAAACACCTACTACGAGCCACCGCATCCGAACTTGAGTTGGAGAAGCCAAAATGTCCAAAATCCAACCCAACAATGTACCGCCACAAAGAAGAGCCATATGTCCCGCCTCATCAAAAGCAACAGCAATACCAGAAGCCTCCTTATGTGCCGCAGCAGCAACAATCACAAAATTCTGAGTTCTCCGAGCTTAAGAATCTGTTGCTAAAGGAGTCCCAAGCAAGAGAGGCCGGGATGAAGTTACTTGAGAGCCAAATTGCTCAACTGGCTAGTAAAAGTAACACTCGAGCTCCCGGACACTTACCCACTCAACCCGAACAAAAGGAGACCCTAAATGCCATCACTCTGAGGAGCGGGTCCACCCTTGATGGTCCTGCCATGGTTGAGGATGCTGTCGAGAAAGATGAGCCAGAAATAAGTCAAGAGAAAGCTTCAACGAACAAATCAAAGAAAAAGGCGTCTGCCAGGCATTTCAGTCGATCGACTGAAGTACCTAGTCGATCGACTGAAACACGGGTTCCAGGAGCTTCTGGAACTGTGCAACCCAGTCGATCGACTGAGGAGGTTGGTCGATCGACCAATATCACTGCTGATGTCGAAGAGTTTCGTCCTTTAATGCCAAATAATCTACGAGACCACTTGTTTCGGGGTACCACGGTCCCGAAAATTTTGGGGGCAGACCCGAGTGCTGATGGGTCAGTCCCGGCTCCGAAGTTCGATCCGATGACGGTTAATGGGTCTCATTTGAGACGGTCTGAGGAGGGGTCTAGCTTCAACAAAGAAAAGGTGACGGACTTCCAGCCAAAGTTAGTTCGAGTTTATTGAAGTTAGTTCGAGTTTATTGAAGTTAGTTCGAGTTTATTTATTTAATAATTTCCGTTTCTTTACGAGTCCTTATGAAAGTTGTTTTAAGTGAACCCGAGATGGATTTTGGGAACAAAACCGTCCAATTAGCTATTTTGAGCTTATTTCACTAAATTAGCAATTTTTTTATTAATATCCGTTAGTTTCGTAAAAATCGCTAATAATTCCGTTTCAAGCCGATTTCTTATTATTTACGTTAACTAGCTGAGTTTATTTTATTTTCACTCATTAAATTTATTTATTATTGATTCCGTTTTATTACTGAAACTTTTACTTAAATCGGTTAAATTTAACTCGAAACGGTTTTAATAACTATCGAAGTTTCTTAACGACGAAGAAACGTACGTATAATAAATAGCAGGCTGGCAGGCTGCTGCCTCATTTTCATTTCCTACGTCTCTTTCTTCTTCTCCCTTCCTTTTTCTTCTTTTTCACGTTTCATTTTTTCTTTCTTTCGTAAAATCGATTTTCGGTCGTCCGTTTCTCATCCGTTTTCAACTATTTTTGTTCCATAGCGCTCCTCTCGTCGTTCTCGTCAATCCGTTGTAAGTAAAATTCATTTTCGTCATGTATTTTTACAAACCCATTTATATTTTCAGCTTTATTTATTATAAGACGGTTGTAGGTACTAAAATAGACGGTCTTGTAGAAGATTTCTTAGTCATAAATGATTAGTTCAATCGGAAAAAGGTAACAATTATGGATTACTTGATATTACTTGTAAAATATGTTTATTTCGAATGCTGGTTAGTCTGTTTTATAATTAAGACGGTGTATAATTATATATAGGGATCCTTATGGATGTTAATTAGTCAGTTGTATAGTTGAGACGGTGTATACTGATATGTGGAGATGATTGAGACGGTGTATACTGACCTCTAGGGATCATTTGGGATGCTAGCTAGTAAGTGGTATATTTAAGACGGTGTATGCTGACATGTATGGATTGTTTTGGGTGATAATTGGTGTGTTTTATAGTTGAGACGGTGTATACTGACATGTAGGGATTGTTTTGGACAAATTTGGACTCTGTGTTGGGGCAATTTTTGTAGTCTTTAGGGACTGTTTTTGAGTTGCTTTATACTTGTGGATTTACGCTCTAAAACCGTTTTAAATGCTGACTTAGTTGGCTCAGCTAGGACTGTTTATAGGCGCGAGAATGGAGTCTTAAGGGGACGATTGGTACTCTGTTTTGGGCAGGGACGAGAGCTGTCATCGTGGGTTTTCACTTTGCATTTGAGGACTGGAGTTGGGGTCGAACTTAGGCATCTTTTGGGTTCTGTTTTGGACTGATTTTTGGGTCAGGTTATGAAGTAGGGTGAAGGGTGGCTATGGGTAGTCGGGTGGTGGTCGTGTCGGACTCTTTGTGGCTTGCTTTTAGGCGAGTCTGATGGCCTGGCAGTGGCCTGGCTGTAGCCTAGTTGTGGCCTGGCCGTGGCCTAGCTAAGTCACGAGTTTGAGGCCATGTGTAATTGGTGGTTAGGCCGAGTTTGAGGTTGTCATAATAACTTTTGAGCCGTGTCCATAAATTATTTTGACGCTAGTTTGGTTTATTTGAAATATAATTAAATTAATTTCCGTCTCATATTTTATATAAAGATAATTCGTTAATATCGTCCTTTCACATAATTATTTTAGGTGGCTCATATGTGGTTGAAGATGAAGAGTAATTTTGGGTTTTAGAAGCTTTCTCAAGTTATTACTTGTCTCTTTGCTAGCGTAAGGTAACTATTCCGAGTTACTCGACGAATTAATGTCACATTAGTAGTTAATGTTGTGCCTGTTGTTTGTTAAGTGTTTAGGTGATTGATAATGTGTTACTTTCGTTTTTCACATGATAGAAATTAGAAATAGCATGAGAATTATATTGTGATAAATTTTATGATTTGGGCCAAAGCAGGCCAAGACTCTAAGTCAGGGCGATTGACCGAACGAGTTTGGTCAAACTAGGTTTAAACCAAATCGACCTCGATTTGACCGATGACCCGTCGCGGGACTCGGGTCGAGGGTTTGTCTTTGAGGTGAGATTGGTTGTTATTGGAAATTTTTTGTTATGTCTTGATATTTGTAATTATCATTTCACATGTTGGTTGTTGGATGAATTGGTCACCCTTATACTTGATCTTGTTGCCTCTTTGCCATTTTAGCTTGTTCTCATGAATTATGAAATTAACGGTTAGATGGAATTTGGATTATTATTGATAATGGAGATATTGTTGGATTGTCAGCTGAATTGGGTATCCTACTTGTCTTGTGTGGTGTGGGCTAAAGTATTCAAGCTGGGACTAGCTAGGACTAGGTCCTAGGTGAGTATTTCGGCCTTCATCATAGATAGGTCATTATAGTCTTTGACGAGTGTATGTTCACTGCTTAATAGCCTCTGTGTTCCTGACTTGGTGGGTTTATATCCAAGTTGGGGCATGACCTCGTTACTTATTTTGAGAGTAAGTGGTCAGCTTAAGTACTAGCCAACCCTTTGGTGGACTCCTTAGGGTACTCACATGGTTTTATACAATTGTGGGTCGTGGGTGCGGTGGTGTGTATCCGCATGTCTAGGTCTCTGTGATTTTAGGCTAGGGTTGTGTTGTGTCTTGGCCATGTTTTGATAGAACCTCTGAGCCAAGATACCGGTTCGATTACCTTCCCTACCTCGTGGTATAGACTCGAGTTACAGAGTGACTATTGACCG
Organism: Silene latifolia; assembly: GCF_048544455.1. Classification (NCBI taxonomy): domain Eukaryota; kingdom Viridiplantae; phylum Streptophyta; class Magnoliopsida; order Caryophyllales; family Caryophyllaceae; genus Silene; species Silene latifolia. Next base: position 94,139,919 of record NC_133537.1, on the reverse strand, counting down.
TACTAAGAACTTATGCCTGTCTTTGATATATTGCCCTTTCTTGTTTGATGATTCTATGAATCATAGAAGGTGAGATGCAAGCCGACTATGGTTGATAGAGTTTCGATTCCTGGATGTTATGTGATTCACATGATAGTGTAGTATGAGTCGGTCTAGTATTCGCATGCTAGGACTATGTGTTGTTATATTGTTGTTCACATGATAAGCACGATTGTCTAGCATCTATATGCTAAGGCTATGTGTTATTCATATTCATATTCTTATGTTTACATGTTATATTAATTATGACATTTCGTGGCTGGGAGAACTCGGAGTTACTCCCCACTGACTGTGGCTTTCGTATTTGTATAAAATGCGATTGACAGGTAGGTGATGCATATATGGGGTACATGGACGAGCTAGCGAGCAAAGTAACCTTGGGACCTAGATTGACTTTATTATATTGTGACCCTTAAATATTTTATGTCACATACTTTTTAGGGACATATGTCTCCCTTTCTCATATTTGGTTTGTATAACTTTGTTTCGCGACTTTAGCGATGTTTCATTCATGAGATTTATTTTGGACCTTGCATGTTTGACACCTTCCCATTTGGATATCTTTATAACAGGTTCAGGTTTTAAAAATTACAGGTTTTTACTATAATGAACCTATTACAAACATATCCATGCAGTTTTATTCTAGAATTACGTGTTTATTTTTCCGCAATAAATGAGGGTGTCACAGTTACCGCCACTGCGGTTGGACCCACCGTTGTTGTTACCATGCCCTCCTTGGTTATTCCATGATCCTGCCGGTCGGTTACTAGCATAACTCTAAGTCGGACCATGCGAAAAGCTCCCCTGCGATGGCCTCTGAAAATCTCTCCCCCTGGCACTAGTACACCCATGCCTCTTGTGGCCCATACCGCCATAGTTTAAATAAGAGATACGCTAGTTGCTACTACTACTACCACGACCACGCCCATAAGAAGCTCCACCACTAAAACCCGATCCCGATGAGTAAGCCCTCATCTGGTTATGATTACCCCTCTTGTAGCTACACTGACCACCTCCCTCACTCTCAGCCTTTTTTATTCTAAGGACCCTCTCCTTGTTCTCTTTGGCAATATCGACAAACCTCTCAGCTCTCCCTACTGTCTCATAAACTTCCTTAACATCTGTAAGGACCCCAACCGGTAGCTTCTCTATGATCTGATAGGTCAACCCCTTCTCAAACCGCAGTGCCAATTTCTCCTGGCTCAGCCCCATGTCCTCAGCATATCTTGACTTCTCATTAAACTTATGATAGTACTCAGCAACAGTCATATCCGAGGTCATATTGAAAGAATCACACTCCTCCCTTAGCATGCTACGAACGTGTTCTGGAACAAAGTCCCGGCGCATAGCTCTCTTAAACTCAACCCATGGTACAGCTGACTTTGCCTGCTTTAGACAGAGATCTAGGGCACTCTCCCTTACCTTGTCCCACCATTCCCCTGCAGCATCTCTCAAGTAGAATGCAACTTGTTCCACTTTGATGTCCTCGGGACTATGAACCACATTCAAGATGTTCTCCATCTCCATATGGCAATTGTCGAGCAAAATTGGCGCACCAGTACCCATATACTCCTTTGGGTTGAAGCGGGATATTGTAGTGCTCATCTTGGCAAAGTCTACCCTGGCATCTTTGTCATTCCCAAATCTCTTTAGGGCCTCGGTAAGCGCATCGTGATGCTCAAGCATCTTGGTAACCTCATCAACACTCATTTCTTGTGCCCTAGCATACATGGCAGATCTCTTTGGCGGCATATCTTGGAGCTATAAGAGGAGTGATAAACGTAAGCACATAGCCTACGGTTCAAAGCATATACGACCTGTACAATACTTACTCGATCGTGTAACTATACTAACTCGATCGAGTAGAGGTCACTCGATCAAGTTGCCCACTGACTCGATTGAGTACCTCAACTCCAGAACCTGACCAGAATGTACACGAAAACACACTCGATCGAGTCACTTACGTACTCGATCGAGTAGCCCCCACTCGATCGAGTACTCCTCCTACTTGATCGAGTTCCATAAAACAGCAGCGACTGCTCAACTTTGCCATATACCCACTCGATCGAGTTGTGCCCACTCGATCGAGTCCACCCTACTCGATCGAGTTACCCCCACTCGATCGAGTCATGCTGACTTTCTAACTAACCGCTTGCCTTTAACTTAATAACTTTTCACAACAAAATATATACGTATACAACCAACACATCTTCCTTATTCACATGTTACTATTATGCCACATTATAAATCATCCAACATGCAACATGATCATCCACCACGCAACATGATCATCCACCACATTTTATCATATATATCCACTTCACCATTTTCCACCACATTCCATTTCACCACAATCATTCATCCATTATTTGCATATGACATACTATCCAACATACTCAATTGAACACAAGTAAACACATAGCGATCTCATGACACCCCATAGTGCCCTGTTCAAAGGTGTAGGGCGAGTTCGCGACTTAAGGACATCTCCCAAGTCTTTGCATGAGCTCCTAACAACTCCTACCCGGCTTCATTTTAGTTTGACTCCCTAGGTTCATTAGATTCATTAGTTACAGGTTCTAAAATCGTCGCTCTGATACCACTTTGTAACACCTCCATGCACCAAGGTGCCTTACCAAGGCCACCTAAGGCATGAAAGTGCTACCATCTCAGTTACCCGAAGCAATATATATCAAAAAGACCATAAAAGAATATACTTTATTGTTTAAGTTTAAAGCGATACATAACCAAAATCCAAAACTGTTAAAAGAAATACAACTGTTCCAAATCCAAAACCAACTAAAAGAAATGTAAAGTTCGGTAATACAGCGAAAGACTCTAAAAGACTCGTGGTGACACAATCCCAGCTATCCCTCGTGCAATCCATCTCATACCTGCTCAATAACTTCTCACCATCCCCGAATGGATCACCACAGTTTTTAAAATAATTAAACGAGGTAAGTTACTGATTAAACAATATAAGATAAAGAAATATCAACAATACATACAATCCACCAACACCGTCACAACACCAATCACCTGACTAGGCTGATGGTGTAGTCTTGCCAGATTACGGCCGCAACCAATAATCCTCACTGCCAGTGGGGGACCGCAGCCGTTCCCACCTAAGCCCCGCTCATCAATACCAAGAGCAAACCCATGTTCCTTAATGTGCATATACTCTCTTGTGGCGGGTTCCACAAAGGGTGAATCAAGGGCGTGAAGCCACTCCCGCAAGTGACTCCACTCAGCCGAGGGCGCACCTCGCGAACCATAGACAAATACAACTGTAACACCCTCATTTATTGCGGAAAAGTAAACACGTAATTCTAGAATAAAACTGCATGGATATGTTTGTAATAGGTTCATTATAGTAAAAACCTGTAATTTTTAAAACCTGAACCTGTTATAAAGATATCCAAAAGGGAAGGTGTCAAACATGCAAGGTCCAAAATAAATCTCATGAATGAAACATCGCTAAAGTCGTGAAACAAAGTTATACAAACCAAATATGAGAAAGGGAGACATATGTCCCTAAAATGTATGTGACATAAAAAGGGTTTAAGGGTCCCAATAAAATAAAACCAGTCTAGGTCCCAAGGTTACTTTGCTCGCTAGCTCGTCCATGTACCCCATATATGCATCACCTACCTGTCATTCGCATTTTATACAAATACGAAAGCCACAGTCAGTGGGGAGTAACTCCGAGTTCTCCCAGCCACGAAATGTCATAATTAATATAACATGTAAACATAAGAATATGAATACGAATCACACAATGCCTTAGCATATAGATGCTAGACAATCGTGCTTATCATGTGAACAACAATATAACAACACATAGTCCTAGCATGTGAATACTAGACCGACTAAGCTACACTATCATGTGAATCACATAACATCCAGAATCCAAACTCTATCAACCATAGCCGGCTTGCATCTCACCTTCTATGATTCATAGAATCATCAAACAAGAAAGGGCAATATATCAAAGACAAGCATAAGTTCTTAGTACCGTCAATAGTCACTTTGTAACTCGAGTCTATACCACGAGGTAGGGAAGGTAATCGAACCGGTATCTTGGCTCGTGATTACTATTAAGAAAACATGGCCAAGAGACAACACAACCCTAGCCTAAAATCTGCACAGACCTAGACATGCGGATACACACCACCGCACCCAAGACCCACAACTTTTTTTAAAACAAAGTGAAGTGAGTACCCTAAGGACACCACCGAAGGGTTGGCTAGTACTTAAGTGACCCCATACTATCAAAATAAGTACCGAGGTCATGCCCCAACTTGGATATAAATCCACTAGTCAGGAACACAAAGGCTATCAAGCAGTGAACATATACTCGTCAGAGACTATAAAGACCTATCTATGATGAAGGCCGAAATACTCACCTAGGACCTAGTCCCAGCTAGTCCCAGCTTGAATACTTTAGCCCACACCACACACGACTCACCACACAAGTCAATTAAGACACCCACTTAACCATAAGAGGGCAGAAAGTCCCACTTACCAACATAAATGCTAACATTCTATCATGTGAAAGGCTATATAAATGTCTATTCAAATATAGAACAATCCAACAATATCGTCAATATCAATAATAATCCAAACTCCATTCTAACCGTTAATTTCATAATTCATGAGAACAAACTAAAATGGCAAAGAGGCAACAAGACTGAAGTATAAGGCAGCCAATTCATCCAACAACCAACATGTGAAATGATAATTACAATTATCAAGACATAACATGAAATTTCCAATAACAACCAATCTCACCTCAAAGACAAACCCTCGACCCGAGTCCCGCGACGGGTCATCGGTCAAATCGAGGCTGACTGGTTTAAACCTAGCTTGACCAAACTCGTTCGGTCAATCTGGCCCAGCTCAGAGTCTTGGCCTACTTTGGCCCAAATTACAAATTTTATCGCTATATTATTCTCATGCTATTTCCAATTTCTATCATGTGAAAAATGAAAGTAAAACATTATCAATCACCTAAACACTTAACAAACAACAAGCACCACATTTACTACTTATGTGACATTAATTCGTCGAGTAACTCGGAATAGTTACCTTAAGCTAGCAAAGAGACAAGCAATAAACTTGAGAAAGCTTCTAAAACCCAAAATTACTCTTCATCTTCAACCACATATGAGCCACCTAAAATAATTATGTGAAAGGACGATATTAACGAATTATCTTTATATAAAATATGAGACGGAAATTAATTTAATTATATATTAAATAAACCAAACTAGCGTCAAAACAATTTATGGACACGGCTCAAAAGTTATTATGACAACCTCAAACTCGGCCTAACCACCAACTACACATGACCTCAAACTCGTGACTTAGCTAAGCCTTTGCCTAGGCCACGGCCAAAGCCACTGCTAAGCTACAGCCAGGCCACAGCTGTCTCCAACACTCCACCTAAACAACTACCCATCTCAGCCACTAAAACCCATGCTTGACTGTTCTAAAATCAGCCCACTCAATCACGTTAAAATAGTCCCAAAACCTTGCAACAGAACATCCCAAAACAACCCCACCACAATCCATGAACAACTCTGAAAAACCTGCACAAAGAGACCTGAAAACAGTCCTAAAATAGTCCCTCATCACCCCACGAAACAGCCTACTCAACACATTATAGCGGTCCCAAAAATACACAGAAACCGTCCAACATCGATCACTCTTACGCCCTAAAAACAGTCCGAAAGGCACCATTTATCCATCCCAAACGCCCAAAACAAACCCTACATGTCAGTATACACCGTCTCAAATATAAAAGACAACAATTAGCACCCAAAACAATCCATACATGTCAGCATACACCGTCTTAAATATACCACTTACTAGCTAGCATCCCAAATGATCCCTAGAGGTCAGTATACACCGTCTCAATCATCTCCACATATCAGTATACACCGTCTCAACTATACAACTGACTAATTAACATCCATAAGGATCCCTATATATAATTATACACCGTCTCAACTATAAAACATACTAACAAATCTTCTACCAGACCGTCTATTTTAGTACATACAACCGTCTTATAATAAATAAAGCTGAAAATATAAATGGGTTTGTAAAAATACATAACGAAAATGAATTTTACTTACAACGGATTGACGAGAACGACGAAAGGAGCGCTATGGAACAAAAATAGTTGAAAACGGATAAGGAACGAAGCACCGACGTCGATTAACAGATCAAAATTCAAAGAAAGGTACGAAAAGGAAGGAAAAAGAAGGAAGAAGAAGGAAAGAAGACGTACGTTGTTTATAAATGAGACAATGAGCTAGCTTTAGCTATTTATTATACGTCACGTTTCTTCGTTAAGAAACTTCGATCGTTATTAAAACCGTTTGAGTTAAATTTAACCGATTTAAGTAAAAGTTTCAGTAATAAAACGGAATCAATAATAAATAAATTTAATGAGTGAAAATAAAATAAACTCAGCTAGTTAACGTAAATAATACAATATCAGTTTGAATCGGAATTATTAGCGATTTTTACAAAACTAACGGATATTAATAAAAATTGCTAATTTAGTGAAATAAGCTCAAAATAGCTAATTGGACGGTTTTGTTCCCAAAATCCATCTCGGGTTCACTTAAAACAACTTTCATAAGGACTCGTAAAGAAACGGAAATTATTAAATAAATAAACTCGAACTAATTTCAATAAACTCGAACTAACTTTAAATAAACTTATTAATGATTATTAAAATTAACGTATCGAATTATGATGAAATTAATTAATTAGCTAAGCATATATATATAAATCGTTAAATGATGTAATTAAATTCAAAATAGCAATTAAAAGAATTTTATCCATCTTAATAAAATACGGGGTGTTACAATTACCCCATCTTTTAAAAAGTTTCGTCCTCGAAACTTGAAAGTATAAATGAAAGGTTATAAAAATAAAACTGAAATTGGAATCGGTAACCAAAACAGTTAAAAGGTCACTTATCGTAAGAATCAAAATTCTTTCAAAAGTTTCAAATAAAATTTTCCAACGAACCGATTCTCATCAGAGGAACGGAAGTGTTCTCGTTGCGCATTCAAGAATATCACATTCCAAATCCAAAATAAGGTCAAAGGCAAATCATTTGTATAAATCGAAAATCAAAATACTTCCAGAAACATTAATGAAAAGTTTTCAAATGTATAAGTCTCATTCATGGAACGAAATTGCCCTTGTCGTGCACACAAGAGCGCTAACTTTCCAAGTCAAAGACAAATTTAAAACCGAAAATCACTCGTCGACAAGAGTAGAACAAGTTATTAAACGTTTCTAATAACGAGTTCTAACATCCGATCAACGTTAAAATCAAAACAAAAGGTAATTTACCCAAATTTTCTTTTGCAAAAAGCCAAAATATAAATAAAGGTTTCACTTTTAAACCCAATTGGGGGTCAAATCCCTGAAAGTGTAACATTAAACTTTGACAAAAGCATCATAATTAGATCAAAGTGAATAGAAATTGGATAAAATTTACAAAAATCTCAGGTTTGGCAACTCAAAACTATGATAAAGAAGTCTATACTCAAAGAGCAATTAGAGAATTAAATCGAATTTTCATTTTTCCAAATCTTTACAAGTAGGGAAAATTTTGTAATAGTAACATAAAATTTTAGCAACGAACCAAAAATGGTAGCTTGAAATATTTAGAAATTGTACAAAAAGGAAAGTAATTTAGATAGCATAAAAACAAAGTATGTTAAGAGAGCTCAAACTTAAGCCACAAGAGAGCTATAATGACTTTCATAGGGTAAAAATTGAAGTCAAAATTACAAGGATGTCAAAGATATAGTTTCACAAGATACGAGTGTCAAATTTAAAGGAGGAGCAAGATGAAGCAAGGAAATGAGGTATGAACGGTAACGCTTATGAACGAGGAGAAATGGAAAATTAAACAACAAATAAACGCCAGACACTCTTATCTCAAACAACAACATCACTCAAAACGGTTCCGAAAACTTCCTAACAACAAAACTCATAACCACATCATTCCCAAGGTTTTCCTCAATCGCTTATGTTACCTCATCCTAATCTATTCCCTGAAACAAGGTACTCCACTATAAGTGTGATTTCATCGCTCCAAATCCTCAAACATCCAGAAACAACTTTCACAAGCCTAAGGTCAAGGCTTCCAACAAAGATATATTCGTATCCAACTAGTGTCAACTATGGGTTTCTCAAAAAGGTAAACCTTCAATCAAGAATCCCAATACCAAGCTCTAAACTCCAAGAGAAGGTTCCTCAAATATTCCACAAGGTTCTCATTTCAAACAAGGTAGTAACATACCAACCCCAAAATCTGAAAAATCAATAGGATCTCAAGTTTCTCTATCCTTTTACTTATCAAGGATTCCCAAAAGCGGAACTACACTCAGCTACACTCAGCTACGACATCATCCCATCATCTCAAGTGCTCAATGCGACCTCAAGGTCTATACAACTATAGGGTTAACAAGTTCTTCTCAATACTAAATCTCTCTCAACTCAAGAACTCTCAAGAGCCAACTAATAATCCCACATTAGCTTTTCTCATATGGTCATACCCATTATCAAACTATCATGTCCAAAGTGATTATGGAAGCCAATCACAACTCGACTTACTTAGTCAAGGAACTAGGTATAAGAATCACTAAGTATGTCTCATCACCTTACCTAAGTCTTTCTAACATCACGACTTCTCAAAGCCAGGGTTAAGGGTCAGACACAAACAATCTCCTCAAAAGTCGAATTTTCCAACCCAGGTCAACATTCCTCACAAGAAAGAGTACTATCAAATGGCGTTAAGGGAGGATAAGCAAGGAACAAAAGACAAGTTAGGAGTACAAGCGTAGCTTTTAAAGTAAAACTGAAGGGAGTTTAGAAGGAGGATAAGCACCAAGAAATTAAGAATAAGGCGAGATACAAAAAGAACGAGAAACATCTTCAAGGAAGTAAAAGCATTCTTCAAAGGTTGAACAAATCTTCAATCCTCAGCAATCGGCACTAAATCTTGATCTTCGTAAAATATAAGTGTCCTTTCAATGGAACGGAGATACTCTTGGCGATCACTCAAGAATATCAATATTCCAATTCAAAGACATAAAAATACATTTTTACACCAACAAATGATAAAACTAATTATCAGACATCTCCAATAACAAGCTTTAACACTAATTAACGTTAAAACCAGTGAAAAACATTAAAATATTTTCAAAACCTTTAGTTCAAAATTTTGTTTATAATAAGGGTAATAACTCCATTAGCTATAGATAAGCTCACGGTCATTGATCTAAGAACGCAACAATTATTAAATGACAATCAACAAACAGGTTAGTACCTAACAAAGAGCAAACACAAAGAGACTACAACATAAGATCCTAAATCTACCCATCCTACCCATCTCTCAAGTTTATTATTTGAAGGTCAAGTTATTTATATTGGGGTGCACAAACGTGCGTCGGGAGCAAATATGCTCTGATACCAACTGTAACACCCTCATTTATTGCGGAAAAGTAAACACGTAATTCTAGAATAAAACTGCAAGGATATGTTTGTAATAGGTTCATTATAGTAAAAACCTGTAATTTTTAAAACCTGAACCTGTTATAAAGATATCCAAAAGGGAAGGTGTCAAACATGCAAGGTCCAAAATAAATCTCATGAATGAAACATCGCTAAAGTCGTGAAACAAAGTTATACAAACCAAATATGAGAAAGGGAGACATATGTCCCTAAAATGTATGTGACATAAAAAGGGTTTAAGGGTCACAATAAAATAAAACCAGTCTAGGTCCCAAGGTTACTTTGCTCGCTAGCTCGTCCATGTACCCCATATATGCATCACCTACCTGTCATTCGCATTTTATACAAATACGAAAGCCACAGTCAGTGGGGAGTAACTCCGAGTTCTCCCAGCCACGAAATGTCATAATTAATATAACATGTAAACATAAGAATATGAATACGAATCACACAATGCCTTAGCATATAGATGCTAGACAATCGTGCTTATCATGTGAACAACAATATAACAACACATAGTCCTAGCATGTGAATACTAGACCGACTCAAGCTACACTATCATGTGAATCACATAACATCCAGAATCCAAACTCTATCAACCATAGCCGGCTTGCATCTCACCTTCTATGATTCATAGAATCATCAAACAAGAAAGGGCAATATATCAAAGACAGGCATAAGTTCTTAGTACCGTCAATAGTCACTTTGTAACTCGAGTCTATACCACGAGGTAGGGAAGGTAATCGAACCGGTATCTTGGCTCAGCGGTTACTATTAAGAAAACATGGCCAAGAGACAACACAACCCTAGCCTAAAATCTGCGCAGACCTAGACATGCGGATACTCACCACCGCACCCAAGACCCACAACTTTTTTTTAAAACAAAGTGAAGTGAGTACCCTAAGGACACCACCGAAGGGTTGGCTAGTACTTAAGCTGACCCCATACTATCAAAATAAGTACCTGAGGTCATGCCCCAACTTGGATATAAATCCACTAGTCAGGAACACAAAGGCTATCAAGCAGTGAACATATACTCGTCAGAGACTATAAAGACCTATCTATGATGAAGGCCGAAATACTCACCTAGGACCTAGTCCCAGCTAGTCCCAGCTTGAATACTTTAGCCCACACCACACACGACTCACCACACAAGTCAATTAAGACACCCACTTAACCATAAGAGGGCAGAAAGTCCCACTTACCAACATAAATGCTAACATTCTATCATGTGAAAGGCTATATAAATGTCTATTCAGCAGAACAATCCAACAATATCCTCAATATCAATAATAATCCAAACTCCAGCTAACCGTTAATTTCATAATTCATGAGAACAAACTAAAATGGCAAAGAGGCAACAAGACTGAAGTATAAGGCAGCCAATTCATCCAACAACCAACATGTGAAATGATAATTACAATTATCAAGACATAACATGAAATTTCCAATAACAACCAATCTCACCTCAAAGACAAACCCTCGACCCGAGACCCGCGACGGGTCATCGGTCAAATCGAGGTCGATGGTTTAAACCTAGCTTGACCAAACTCGTTCGGTCAATCTGCCCACTCGAGTCTTGGCCTACTTTGGCCCAAATTACAAATTTTATCGCTATATTATTCTCATGCTATTTCCAATTTCTATCATGTGAAAAATGAAAGTAAAACATTATCAATCACCTAAACACTTAACAAACAACAAGCACCACATTTACTACTTATGTGACATTAATTCGTCGAGTAACTCGGAATAGTTACCTTAAGCTAGCAAAGAGACAAGCAATAAACTTGAGAAAGCTTCTAAAACCCAAAATTACTCTTCATCTTCAACCACATATGAGCCACCTAAAATAATTATGTGAAAGGACGATATTAACGAATTATCTTTATATAAAATATGAGACGGAAATTAATTTAATTATATATTAAATAAACCAAACTAGCGTCAAAACAATTTATGGACACGGCTCAAAAGTTATTATGACAACCTCAAACTCGGCCTAACCACCAACTACACATGACCTCAAACTCGTGACTTAGCTAGGCCACGCCTGGCCACGGCCAGGCCATCGCTAAGCTACGACCAGAGTGCCACAAATGTCTCCAACACTCCACCTAAACAACTACCCATCTCAGCCACTAAAACCCATGCTTGACTGTTCTAAAATCAGCCCACTCAATCACGTTAAAATAGTCCCAAAACCTTGCAACAGAACATCCCAAAACAACCCCACCACAATCCATGAACAACTCGAAAAACCTGCACAAAGAGACCAAAAACAGTCCTAAAATAGTCCCTCATCACCCCACGAAACAGCCTACTCAACACATTATAGCGGTCCCAAAATACACAGAAACCGTCAACATCGATCACTTTTACGCCCAAAAAATGCAGTCCGAAAGGCACCATTTATCCATCCCAAACTGCCCCAAAACAAACCCTACATGTCGGTATACACCGTCTCAAATATAAAAGACAACAATTAGCACCCAAAACAATCCATACATGTCAAAGATACACCGTCTTAAATATACCACTTACTAGCTAGCATCCCAAATGATCCCTAGAGGTCGGTATATACACCGTCTCAATCATCTTCACATATCGATACACCGTCTCAACTATACAACTGACTAATTAACATCCATAAGGATCCCTATATATAATTATACACCGTCTCAACTATAAAACATACTAACAAATCTTCTACCAGACCGTCTATTTTAGTACATACAACCGTCTTATAATAAATAAAGCTGAAAATATAAATGGGTTTGTAAAAATACATAACGAAAATGAATTTTACTTACAACGGATTGACGAGAACGACGAAAGGAGCGCTATGGAACAAAAATAGTTGAAAACGGATAAGGAACGAAGCACCGACGTCGATTAACAGATCAAAATTCAAAGAAAGGTACGAAAAGGAAGGAAAAAGAAGGAAGAAGAAGGAAAGAAGACGTGAGTTGTTTATAAATGAGACAGCAGCCTGCTAGCCTGCTATTTATTATACGTACGTTTCTTCGTCGTTAAGAAACTTCGATCGTTATTAAAACCGTTTCGAGTTAAATTTAACCGATTTAAGTAAAAGTTTCAGTAATAAAACGGAATCAATAATAAATAAATTTAATGAGTGAAAATAAAATAAACTCAGCTAGTTAACGTAAATAATACAATATCAGTTTGAATCGGAATTATTAGCGATTTTTACAAAACTAACGGATATTAATAAAAATTGCTAATTTAGTGAAATAAGCTCAAAATAGCTAATTGGACGGTTTTGTTCCCACAATCCATCTCGGGTTCACTTAAAACAACTTTCATAAGGACTCGTAAAGAAACGGAAATTATTAAATAAATAAGCTCGAATTAATTTCAATAAACTCGAACTAACTTTAAATAAACTTATTAATGATTATTAAAATTAACGTATCGAATTATGATGAAATTAATTAATTAGCTAAGCATATATATATAAATCGTTAAATGATGTAATTAAATTCAAAATAGCAATTAAAAGAATTTTATCCATCTTAATAAAATACGGGGTGTTACAACAACTGATGTGACCATAATTAGAGCATATTTAGTCCCCGAATTAGCCTTGTTCCCATGCTTTTTAGTGTACATTTGGGTCATTTATTGTCTTTAGTTCTTAGTTTTGCATATTCTTTGAGGTTTTGTGTCCTTGGTAGGAAAGGAGTGCAAATCTTCCATTTTTATGCCAAAATGAGGCTAAATTGATTGAATTTAATGACCAAGCATCAAGGAGAGACAAGATTAGAAGGCCTTTGTACATACTATAGTAGATGGGCAATGATGAGAAAAGATCCTTGCATCCCCGAGGAAATCCTCAAGGATTTTACGAAGAAAAAGGAAGAAAAGAAGAAGGAAAGAAACTGCCTGACAATCCGTGCGGATTGCCTAGAAGACGCCCGTCCACCACCCCACAATCTGAGCGTCCTCCCCTGAAGACGCCCGAGCAAAACCACCCAAAGACGCCCGTCTTTCCCTTCTGGACGCCCGCCCAGAAGCTGCCAAATCCGCCCGTCCCGTGCTAAAGACGCCCGGATTCCCAGACAGTCCTATTTCGTCTTCTACAAGCTTCAAGGAAGGATGCACATCTTTTTCTAGAGACCGGAGTCTCCCTAGAGACCGGCGATTCCTCAGCAAGGGACTTAATCGTCATTTAAGCCCTTAGTTAACCCTAATTCATGCACCTAATCCCCACTATAAATACCCCATTAGTCTAATTAGAAGAGCATGTTCTTCTTAGCAATCTTTAGTGTAGTTAATATCAATCAAATCTCTCTTTAATCTTATAATCAACATTTAATCAAGTTTTAATACAAGTTTTATTTCCTTAATCTCTCTCTTGTTCATCGTTTATTTTTGGGTAATTGAAGATTATTTGGGTTATTATTGGGAGATTGACAACCTTCCAATCAAGCATCAAGTACTTCTTTTATTCTTTGCTTTATTATTGGAATCATTAGTAGGTATAGGCCCTGTTTGGTAAACAGCGGATTAATATTAGCAGAAGCAGATTTAGAAAGCAGATTTGACTCGCATAATGATTTAGCAGATTTGACTAGCAGATTTATTTAGCAGAATTGTTTTAGAGGTGTTTGGTAATTGACAGTTTTAGATTAGCAGATTGTTTAGATTCTTTGTAAAATGACAAATAAGGATATGAATAAATTATTTATTAAATATATAAAAGGAAAGGTAATATTTTTTAAGGGGGTAAATACGACAATATTTTTTCATTCCAATCCGCTAACCTAATATGCTAGTAGGAGCAGCATATTGCAAAATAGCATCTTGGACCCCAATATGCTATTTCATTATGTCACTAACCAAATGCTCTAAATAGCATATTCGTAAGTCAAACATGCTAAACTTCTCCGATATGCTGAAATTTGGCCAATATGCCATTTACCAAACAGAGCCATAATCCTCTTAAGCCCTTTTTAATTATTGTTAATCACTTTCATTTATTCATCATGTTTTACTTTGTTAGTATGATTGACAACCTTGATAGCATGTTCAACATGATAATGAGTGAGTAGTTTCCTTAGCTAGGGTTAATGGGTAATTAGGGGAAACCAACATGGGGAATTATTCATGCTTAAATTAATATGCTTTCATAGTTTATTTGCTTGCTTGTTGTGATCTCAACTTATGCACATGTTATGTTTGATGAAATGTGAGCCTATGAATCCTTGCATTTTTTACACATCACCTATCTTTTCAATTAGACTTGTAAGACATAAACCAACGCGAGTCTCATTAGACCACACATATTGTTGAGTAGGGAAGATTAAGTCGACTTGTAGCTGTTGTACAATCTAATCGATTCGGCTCCGGGACCCAAACTTTCCTAGGATTGTAAGATATAAACCAACTCGATCCATCACAACAATAATTGCTTGATTATAACTTGAGAATATGTTTGTATGCTCAATTCCCATGAATCCCCTATGACCCCATGACACCCTAGTGCTTTTTATCAATTCCTTACATCCCTTTTAATATATCTTGCTTGTTTACTTTCATTGCTATTTAGTTTAGTGATCTTCTACTTCAAACCCCAATTGTGACACCCTTAGACACCACTAGTTGCAATAGAAATCTCATCTCAATTCCCGTCCCTTGGGATCCGACCTTTACTTGCCTCTTTACTAATTGTAGAGTTGTTGGTGAAGTTATAAATTGTGTTTTGGTCTAGGTGCTCCTAACGACAATTACTGAAAAACTAAACCCCACGAGGGAACACGACCAAAAATGGCGCCGTTGCCGGGGAACGGTGTTAACTTGATTTAGATTTTCTTACATTGTTATTAGTTGTGTCTTTCTTTGCCTTGGGGAAGTAAAACTCCTCAAGGTTTGTTCTAATTATTTTCGAGTTGTTTGATATTTTGCATGTCTAGAAGATCACAAGATGACTTGTTACCCTTTGATCGCGAAATTGAAAGAACTTTGCCAACCAATAGAAGACTTGCTAGGAGAACTTTGAGAGGTATTGGTGAGGTTGTAGATATTCAACCAAATACTATTGAGTTCATAAACCCTTTTGCAAGAGAAAGTGAGGAGAACCCAACACAAAATCCAACACAAAATCAACCCACAATGCCTAAGTTTTCATCACATTCCCTACCCACTGAGGAGAACCTACCCAATGGTACTCCAACACCACAACACTTAACCGGAAATTTTATTGCCAAATCCGCATTTATCCAATTAGTCGAAAGAAGCCAATTTGGGGGGATGCCAAGTGAAGACCCTCATTCTCATATGGAGACTTTTTGTGACTATTGTGATGCGATTTCTCAAACCGGTGTAACTCAAGACCAAATTCGATGGGTCTTATTTCCTTTTTCTCTAATTGGCACCGCGAAACAATGGTTGAAATGCCTTGATAAGGCTACTCTCGGAATTGATTCTGGAAAAAGTTGGCTCTAGCTTTCTACAAAAAGTTCTATCCACCGGAAAAGACTAACATGCTAAGAGCTCATATTACGGGCTTTAAGCAAAGAGATGAAGAATCTTTGTATGAAGCTTGGGAGCGATTCAAGGGAATTTGTCGCTCATGTCCTCATCATGGACTTAGCGAGTGGTTCTTGGTACAACAATTTTCGAACGGTCTTTATGAAGATTCAAGGAACATTCTCAACATGCGATCAAATGGAATGTTCACCGAAGTTGATGACAATCAAACTTGGAACAAAATTGAGGAAATGGCAGTCCATAACTCACAATATAGTAGACCTCGCAAGGCTACTAGAGGAGGAAAGCATGAAGTGGACTCCATTACTCAATTGGGTGCTCAACTTAGTGCTCACATTGATACCATCAATTTGAAGTTTGAAAAAGCTATGGCTAGACTTGAAGAAGCCTCAAAATCACCAAAGCATCATGTTAATGCCATGACGGCATCTTCATCAATCCCAAGTGGGATATGTGAGAATTGTGGAACATTGGGACATGACCAAAGTGAATGTAGGGGAACAAATGAACAAGTGAATGCTTTCCAAGCATACAAGAGTGGTACCCCTTATTCAAACTATTACAATGGAAACACCAAATTCCATCCAAATCTCTTATACAAAAGCCAAAATGTTCAAAACCCTCAACCAACATAGACCTCACCTCCCATGAGAAACCAAAATCAAAGACCCTTTTACAACCAAAACCAAGGTTACCAAAATCAAACTCCATACAATCAACAAAATGACCAAGGTTTTGATGTTCAAAAAGCGGTCCTCCAAATGCAAAAGAATCAACAAGAGTTTTTCACTCAGATGCAAAAAGATAGTCAAGCAAAGAAAATCACCATCAACAACATCCTAACTCACACCAAAATGTTGGAAACCCAATTGACTCAACTAGCATCTTCAAGCTCACAAAGACAAAAGGGGCAATTACCACCTCAAATTAATCCCCCAAGACATGAAACGGTTAGCGCCATTCACTTGAGGAGTGGTACAAGGTATGAAGCACCGAAGAAGCAAGTTGAGGATGAAGTTGTGGAAGCTAGTGACAAAGAAGAAATTATGCAAAACTCCAAGGATGGAGAACCATCAAAAGAAGAAATTTCAAAGAAAAATGAAGACAGGGTCAAGGAGAAGGAGCCCATTGTGATTAGACTTCCTTTTCCGAGTCGTCAAGCCAAGCCCAAATTTGATGACCAACTTGGAAAATTTATGGAAATTGTGAAGAATTTGGAAGTCTCGATTCCTTTCACGGAATTAATCAATTACGTGTCGGCCTATGCAAAATACATGAAAGACATCCTCACAAAGAAGAAGTCGATCCGGAAGCTTGAAACTATCGCCTTCACTAAGGTAAGTAGTGCAATACTTCAAGGGAGTTCACCTCCAAAACTGAAAGATCCGGGAAGCTTCTCAATACCGTGTACCATTGGCGACACCACGATCAACAAAGCCTTATGTGATCTAGGGGCTAGTGTGAGTGTTATGCCGTAATCGGTGAGTAAAAGGTTAGGGATGGGAGAGCTTAAATGCACCAATATCACACTCCAAATGGCCGATAGATCGACGAAGTCACCATTAGGGATATGGGAAGATGTTCCCGTAAGAGTTGGGAAATTTTTCATCCCGGTGGACTTTGTCATTGTTGACATGGAAGAAGATTCCAACATCCCAATCATTCTAGGAAGACCTTTCTTACACACCGCGGGTGCGGTGATTGATGTGAAGCATGGAGAGCTCACTCTAGAAGTGGGAGATGAGAGCATAACTTTCAATCTTGACAAGACCATGAGAGCTCCCAGTTTGCATGAACCATGTTTTATGGTCGATCATTATAGCCGGAAGGATGATAGGAAGAAGTCGGAATTCCAATGGAAGAAGAAAATTGAAGATGCTCCATTCAAAGAGCAAGTGAATTGTAACAAAGAGAGCTTGAAAAGCTCACCAAAGTCAAGCAATGAAGAGGATGGCCTCATTGGCCAAGACAAGAAAGTGGGAGAGTTGTCTCTATCAACTCAAGAGATCTTTAGTGATCAAGTAGATGAAGTTTGTGGTCTTTGGGACGATGAGTTTGAAGGGATTTTCAATCCCTATATTGGTAATGCTATCGATAAAGACCGACATGAAGCACAACAAGGGCAAAGGTCTATTGAAGATCTTTATCATGATAATGAACAAGCTTTTGACTACTTTTTCAAGGTGTTGAGCAACATCAACAACACCTTGGACATGCGCCCATGACATCTCACTAAGGATGAGAGTTTGGTGGAGTCCTCCCTAAACCACCATTTGTAAATATTTCTAACTCCCTAACTCGCATTTTAATTCTTACATTGCGTTTTTGTCATTTTTGTATTTTTATGCTTTGATCAAGATAATTATAATTTTTGAGAGAAGTGAGGGAGGGACTAATGATTTAATTGATGTGTAGTGCTTTAGCTTAGTGTGGGGATAGCAATTGCCTAGGCTATTCATGCCTTAGTAGTGCCCCTACAATGAAGAACACGAGATTTGAAGAATTAAAAATGACAAGGGATATGCAAGTGCACGGATGGAACTGAATCCGGGTAAAACAGGGAGAATCGGGGCGTCTTCATGGGAATCCGCTCGTCTTTAGGAAAGACGCCCGTCTTTGCCTGAATCCGCCCGTCCATTTTAACTGAGAATTTGAAATTTTGGGACTGTCGAAGAATCTGAGAGTCCTGGTAGAGAAGACGCTTGTCTTCAGATATCCACCCGTCTTGGAAGGAAAGACGCCCGTCTTTTTGGCTGTGAAAAACAAGAAAAGATCACTGTCTGAGAATCCGCCCGTCTTCAGCAGAAGACGCTCGTCCTTCAGTCGATAAATCCGAGCGTCTTTGCTGAAGGACGCCCGTCTTTAGGCGAGAATCCTGAACCAAAAAGAGGCAGAATCCGAGCGCCCCGAAGGAAAGACGCCCGTCTTCCCCTGCTGTTTTTGAAATTTTCGGGTATTTTAAATACCCCTTCCACATTCATTTCTTCATTCATTCATTCAAAACACTACCCATAAACCCCAAAACTCAAAACCCTCATCCTCTCCATCACCAAAACAAGATTTCCTCAACCAAATTCAACAAAATCAAATCCAAACTTCCTTTTAACAACAATTAATCACTCCTCTTCCAACAAAAATCAAACCAAGCACCAAAATCTTAAACCTTTGAGACGATTTTGAATTATAACGGCAAAGCCTTTCATCTTAAAATCGATTTGGGTATACTTGGAAATTAAAGTTTTTCACTCTTTTCTTGGTATAATCATCAATGGCAAGAACAAAGGGAGCAACAAAGGCACCTAAGGCAAAGGCACTCTCAAGAAGACAAAAGAGTCTTCAAGCAAAGAAAGCCTCATTGGCTATGGTGGTAGCTAGTTCAAACTTGGAAGTTCAACAACAACAACCTCCCTTGGAAGCAACAACATCAACAACTCCGGAAATTGCTCAATAATCAAACTATCCGGAGGTAATTTTCATTTCTAACTCCCATAGGGATACATTTGCCAAGTATGCTAGAAAATCCTTTCTATCCACCAAATTCATATGTGAAGATTCCTTGAACAAATTCGGTGTCCTTGAACAAACAAAAGCCTTCTTTGAAGCCATGGGGTTAAGATAATTGTTTGCTACAAGAGAATTGACATACCCCTCCCTTACCTTAGAATTCTTGAGTTCTTTGAAAGTTACTAAGGTAGAGACTAGAGAAAACATCGAGTTCCGCCTTGCTAATGTAAGTAGGCGCATCACCTTGGATGAATTGGGTAAAGTATTGGGTCTTAGTGATTCACCTAGTTATTACAAGAATCCCGAAAAGTATGACCTCGCACCTCTTTGGGAGGCGATTTTCGGGAAGAAATTTGAGAACTATCATGCTAGCCGCGCTCTATTAGTCCACCATCCGGGCATTAGAGTGTGGCACAAGGTCATCGGGAATACTATCATTGCAAGAAAAGACACTAACCACTTTACCAAGCTCGATTGTGTTCTACTTGAGTCGGCCTTAAATATTGGAAGGGAATTCACCAAGCCTTACAATTCTCTAAGGCTTTTGGTGGAAACATGGCTCAATGTTGATTGTGGAAAGCAAGGCACCACTTTTATTGTAAATGGAGGTCTAGTCACTCTTTTGGCTAAGTACTTTGATCCGAATTTCAACAAGGATAACAAGTATGTGGTGAAAAAGGGGGTCATCTCATTGACATGGATGCCATGATTAACAAGTACAAGTGGGTCACTCATAACCCTCTTGACACCAAATATGGGTGGCTCACCAATGAGGCTAGATCTTTTACTTTGCCTTCCAAGATATGCCGTTTGAGTGTCCATCGGATCAACTACCTTCTTCCCCTCTCAAAAGAAGCCGAATACATCATCCGTCAACAAAGGGGTGAAATTGAAATGCCCTCCTCCTCCATTGTCACACCACCCTATCCATTCAAGTATCAAGAGTTCAGACCCGAAGGTGTTAAAGCAAGCAATGACTACATGACTCTACTTATGCAAGAGATGCACAAACAAGCTTTTAAGGATCGGGAAGATGCATACTTAGCCCAATATCCACCCCTCCTTCATTTAGCTAGGCAAGGACTACTTGATCCTTCATGTGCTTTGCCTAGTTGGGCGGATAGGGAAGTCTTCTTTCCAAGTGCATCTAGGGGTGAGATTCCGGGTGACGATGAGGTTGTCGGTGATGGGGTTGTTGATGAAGGCATTGATGAAGAGGTAAATGAAGAGGAAGAGGCTAATGAAGAAGAAGATGATGAAGGAAGTGAGCAAGGAAGTGAAGAGGGAAGTGGAGATGAGTCCACTTCTATTGAGGAAGATGATGACAATGATGATATGGTGGAAGACTAGCAAGCTTTGGAGGCTCCTACCCTCTTGAGGTTTGTCTACTTCTTTCTTTGTTTTATTTATTTATCTTGATCATGGTTGAAGAGTCCTTGAAACATAGAGGACTAACACCTCGGCCCCATTGAGGTGTTCTTATTTCATTGTTCCCACTTTTGAAAAACCAAAATGACAAATTTAGTTTCATGCATTGCATCTTGTGTGCATTAACCACCCCAACTTTAGGACATTAGAAATAATGTCTATCTCTGTTTGGGAAAGTACATGCATACGCAACGGGAGGTAATCTAAATTACGATCTCCGTCATAAACAAAAACCCATGCATCATGTCGTGTAGATTAGTATAACTTGCATTTAGTGTAGAATTCATGCATCATGTTTGCATGATTTCCCATCATTTTGGCCATTGAGGACAATGCCCATATTAGTGTGGGGATGGGGAATTCTAACCTAGCTTTTATTCAAAAATAAAAAAAAACCACAAAAATTTGAAAAACCACAAAAATTTGAAAAAATTTGAAAATCCAAAAACAAGTTCATTTCCTTTGTAGTGTAGTCATGCATATATTGTTGTATATATTGTGTTTGTTTTATCCTTGTTCACATTGATTGACTACGCCACATCCGAGACATGAGGATCATGAAGACCGCATGGTATGATCTTTCCAATCTCCTTTTTCCTCTTTATGTTAATGACTATGTGGCTTTATTTTGATTGATGTGGTATAACAATGTGAACTTAGGACTTGAATTTTGTTTATATGTCATATTAGTTGGTAGAATCATTTGCATTATGATGTATATATGTTAGTTGCATCAAGGCATGTAGTTTGCATGATAGAAAATTTATGCGAAACCGTCTACTTGGGAAGCTTTACAAGTGTATATAGGACTTAGTAGATGCTTTTTCTTCTTAAGACTTTGATTGTTAGAATACTTGTAAAACACCCAAGGATGTGTCATGTTAGTATCCTTTGACCCATGGATTAAGGCCTAGTCAAGAGTTCCTTGTGGTGTGATAACTCCTTGGCTACCGTTTATTCCAAGGTGACCCTTGAAACCATGCATCCATCCATCATCCATGTTCTACCACATTTTTTTCATCAAAGGGAATGGGCACAAAAAAAGAAATTGATTTGAGTTCAATGAAATGAAAAGTGAAAGAAAGTTTGCAAATTGCATCAAATGAAAAGAGGAACAAAAATAGACTCCTAAAGCTTCAAATATAAGGCAGCCTTACTACATATGGGGTGACTTTGAAAATGTTCAAAAGAAATGCAAAGAAGAGTTGAAAGTTGTCAAGTGTTGAAATGCCAAAAATAAAAAAGAAATGGCAAGAAAGTGTTCTCAAATGTCAAATGCCACAAGAAATTGGGGGGAAAAACAAAAACAAAAGCAAACTCCCAAAGAGAAACTCAAATATCTATCTATCCCTTTATCCATCGTATCCACTTTTGTGCATGGTAGAGAGGGGACGACCCTTCTTCTTGTCTAGGCAAGAGGGGGAATTCCGCGATCCTCCAGTGTTTCTAACGCCATAGGGAGTATATTCTTGACAAAAGCATTTAACGATTGAGGACAAAGGTACCCTAGCTTGACACAACTTGGAGGTGATTTATTGGTATCCTTCTAGGCTTAGTAGTTTGAAGAAATTGCATCTATGAAGGAATGTGTACCCTTGAATTGCTTCCCTTGTAGATAATTTCCGCCACTTAGATGAGGAAAGTGGCTATTCTTTTTTAGACGCATCCATTACTTGTTTTATGTGCTTAATGTTTGGATGTGTCGCCATATTGGCAAGACCCACCTTGCCTTGCAAGAAGGCATCCTACCTCATGGTTGTCTTGTTGTGAGTTGAAGGGGCGGAATGAGACCCGCTAATTGTCTCATATCGGCTATGTTATTAGGTTAGTTTAAATAATGGTCCTAGTCTTTGTCACCTCTTTACTCGGGACGAGCAAAGGTTCGGTTTGGGGATATTTGATGTGACCATAATTAGAGCATATTTAGTCCCCGAATTAGCCTTGTTCCCATGCTTTTTAGTGCACATTTGGGTCATTTATTGTCTTTAGTTCTTAGTTTTGCATATTCTTTGAGGTTTTGTGTCCTTGGTAGGAAAGGAGTGCAAACCTTGCATTTTCATGGCAAAATGAGGCTAAATTGATTGAATTCAATGACCAAGCATCAAGGAGAGACAAGATTAGAAGGCCTTTATACATACTATAGTAGATGGGCAGTGATGAGAAAAGATCCTTGCATCCCCGAGGAAATCCTCAAGGATTTTACGAAGAAAAAGGAAGAAAAGAAGAAGGAAAGAAACTGCCTGACAATTCGTGCGGATTACCTAGAAGACGCCCGTCCACCACCCCACAATCCGAGCGTCCACCCCTGAAGACGCCCGGGCAAAACCACCCAAAGACGCCCGTCTTTCCCTTCTGGATGCCCGTCTAGAAGCTACCAAATCTGCCCGTCCCGTGCTAAAGCCGCCCGGATTCCCAGATAGTCCTATTTCGTCTTCTACAAGCTACAAGGAAGGATGCACATCTTTTTCTAGAGACCGGAGTCTCCCTAGAGACCGGCGATTCCTCAACAAGGGCCTTAATCGTCATTTAAGCCCTTAGTTAACCCTAATTCATGCACCTAATCCCCACTATAAATACCCCATTAGTCTAATTAGAAGAGCATGTTCTTCTTAGAAATCTTTAGTGTAGTTAATATCATTCAAATCTCTCTTTAATCTTGTAATCAACATTTAATCAATTTTTAATACAAGTTTTATTTCCTTAATCTCTCTCTTGTTCATCCTTTATTTTTGGGTAATTAAAGATTATTTGGGTTATTATTGGGAGATTGACAACCTTCCAATCAAGCATCAAGTACTTCTTTTATTCTTTGCTTTATTATTGGAATCATTAGTAGGTATAATCTTCTTAATCCCTTTTTAATTATTGTTAATCACTTTCATTTATTCATCATGTTTCACTTTGTTGGTATGATTGACAACCTTGCTAGCATGTTCAACATGATAATGAGTGAGTAGTTTCCTTAGCTAGGGTTAATGGGTAATTAGGGGAAACCAACATGGGGAATTATTCATGCTTAAATTAATATGCTTTCATAGTTTATTTGCTTGCTTGTTGTGATCTCAACTTATGCACATGTTATGTTTGATGAAATGTGAGCCTATGAATCCTTGCATTTTTTACCCATCACCTATGTTTTCAATGAGACTTGTAAGACATAAACCAACGCGAGTCTCATTAGACCACGCATATTGTTGAGTAGGGAAGATTAAGTCGACTTGTAGCTGTTGTACAATCTAATCGTTTCGGCTCCGGGACCCAAACTTTCCTAGGATTGTAAGATATAAACCAACTCGATCCATCACAACAATAATTGCTTGATTATAACTTGAGAATATGTTTGTATGATCAATTCCCATGAATCCCCTATGACCCCATGACACCCTAGTGCTTTTTATCAATTGTTTACATCCCTTTTAATATATCTTGCTTGTTTACTTTTATTGCTATTTAGTTTAGTGATCTTCTACTTCAAACCCCAATTGTGACACCCTTAGACACCACTAGTTGCAATAGAAATCTCATCTCAATTTCCGTCCCTTGGGATCCGACCTTTACTTGCCTCTTTACTAATTGTAGAGTTGTTGGTGAAGTTATTAATTGTGTTTTGGTCTAGGTGCTCCTAACGACAAGTACTGAAAAACTAAACCCCACGAGGGAACACGACCAACAACCAACAACCAACAAGAAACAACCAACAACCAACAACCAACAACCTACTACAACAACAATTACCAATTCAACACGATATAGATCAACAACATCAGTCAACCATCAACAATCAACCAACCATCTAATATACATTTAACTAGTAACTGAGTACGAAAATCCTACCTGGAAAAGCAATCACCAATATCATCATAATCACTGAATCAGAAATGTTTCTCTACGAAATCACCCTCTATCAATCACACAATCATACAATCATCATCTAAACCAACAATACACCCAAAACCCCCAATCTACCCAATTAGGGCTTAAACCAAAATCAACAAAACAATATAAAAACTATACTAAGATCTTACCCACAACGCGATGATCTCAACGACGTAAAGAACTCTTGATTCCGATGGCACAAGCTTTGGGATTTGATAGCAATGAGAGTGATGAGAATCAACGTATCTTGTTTTTATCTTTGTGAAAGTTAAAGTAGGGTAAAATTGAAAAGAAACTGACGGATTTTATTTTTATATCATTCTCATGTTGCTATCAAAACCTGACAAAATAACTCGTAAAACCAACTTACTCGATCGAGTAAGTGAGTTACTCGATCGAGTTCCCTCCACTCGATTCGAGTTGCCCCTACTCGATCGAGTACACATCAGACAAAACATTATTTCGTAACCAAAACTCTCTTACTCGACTGAGTAAACCTTACTCGATAGAGTACCCATCAATACAGAAAACCATAGTATTACATGGTGAGTTTCTACGCACCTTAAATTCCTAACGAGCCTCCACGCGCGAACAAGATACAATTCAAGGACATATCCCGAAGATGCCTTAGTTATGACTCCTTCCGATCGCTGGCGAACCTTTATACGTAGTCTATCGGACTTTAAACGACCCGCACATGCAGTCGACAGACTCTAAACCGTTCCCGACAGCAGGTCGTAGACTCGAATCTCCGAGTCGCTTCAACGTCACCCTTCCCGACGGTAGGTCCTTGGCCCAAATCCTTTTAAGCCGCCTCGACGTCGCTTCGGTCTTCAGGTTGCAATCTTCGATTGACCTGGGGGCTGTGCTTTGACTTTCGCTCTGTCCAATCCTCAGTCAAAGTGGGGGCTCTTTAGATACCTGGTATCTTTTGAATCCCAAACAAAAACCCGATGATTATCGGACTACAACATTCTTAGGAATCGCTACTTTGATCGACAGTTTGTATAACTACGCGTCGAAAAACTCAAAAAACAATTTCGAAAACAATTTCAAAATATTTCAAAAATACCTGGAGTGTTTTATGCCTGACGATAGGGCCACAATGAAACTAACTAGAATCAAAATCAACATCAGACCGAAAACGGACTCAAAATTCAAATTCCGATTCCAACAACAAGTCAATCCGAGTCAAATACAAAAGGCAAACCCCACAATGCTTCCATGCTAAGCATACACGGTATACTTGATGGTTAAGTACAACAATCATGTCCTAAAAAACCTAGGGCAGAACAAACCACAGATCCAAATGTGTGATAGTGACAAGATAACTCGAAGACCCGCGAACATGCTCGCACCTCTTCAAGTAGCCCATGTGGCCACGTCGCCCAAAATGCACACCACCACACAATCCTCTATAAATACCCCTCAAATGCCACCATTTGAAGGAAAGCGAGAGTCCGCCCCTTCTTTTCTCCTTTAAAATTCTAGACCTCGACTTCCCGAGCCAACAAACGACATGTATTTTTGACCTACCGATTGAAAATACGAGCTTTACACATTGTTTGGTACTGTCATCGTGAATTAAATCACTTGACTTACAACTTCGACCAACTACACCATTACTAAAGCAAAGCAACACTCCGTATTTTACAAAAACGGTTTTAAATCGAGTTTTCTGACTCATGAGTTTTTACACTTTGTCGATTTTTCGTCAAGCAACCTGGCATGTAAGTATGAGGGTGTAATTAATCCTCTTCTTTCATGTTCTTTTTATCTATTTTTATGACTCTAACATGCTAAAACATGCATAACATGATCCAAAATACAGATTGATTGAGCCAAAACCGAGTTTCGACCTAAGGCAGAAGCCCCTAGTCACAATTAGGTGGCTCGCGCCTCTTATGGCACCCCAGGTCAAAACTCAAACGTGTTTAAGTACGTCTTTCCTCCATTTTCATTTCTTATTTGTAATCGGTTTTTACCATTTCAAATATTTTAAACCATTTTTATAATAAGCATATTTAACCATGAATGATATTCACCATTGGCTCTTAAGGCCATGACGGTTTAATCCGTGACTCGGTGATAATTAACATTTTTAGGATATTTTAAAGCTCTCTTGTTCATTTGCTTACATATAACATTCCGTCTTGGTGTTGATCTTGTTTGGCTGATTGTCTTGGTATTGAGTTTGCTAGTGAGCGTTATGGAAGTAAGATGGAGTTGGCAACACTTATGTTGTGGGTATTCGATAGTATTATGGAGTTAGTATTGAGAGGTTATGCTGTAGTTGGGACGATATCGTGAGCTGTGTTGTGGAAGTAAGCATGGTTGGTATAGTTAGTGTTAGATGTTCATGTTGTATAGTTGGGTTGGAACTTTGGGGACGAAGTTCTTTTTAAGGAGGGAAGACTGTAATACTACGGTTTTTTAAGTCTGTTACTCGGCCGAATATGGCTTACTCGGCCGAGTAAGTGCGTCGTGTGTTTCTGGACAGGCTACTGTCCAGGAATACTAGACCGAGTAGAGGATACTTGGCCGAGTATACTCACTACTCGACTGAGTATCCGGTCTGACGGTGTTTATTTCTGCGGTTTAATTAGAGAGGATTAGAGTTATATAAACGAGATTTACAGTTTCTTAATCATTTTTATCAAAACCTAAACTTGCAACGTAACTCTAATAATCTCCAAATCTCTCTCATGTTCGTGGATCATTCGAGAGTCTTGTTCATCCTTCTTTCGCATCAATTATGCCGGTAAGCCTCTAGTTCTATGAGTTTCTATCAAATTGTGTTTTAGGGGTTGCCCTAGTTTGTGATTTGGGGGAAAGGGTATTTTGGCATGTTTGTAATTGAAATTGTATAATTATTGTTAGGTGAAGATTTTGTAGAGGAGCTGTTTTAGCCTGCTTGATTGTCTCATTTCAGTTTGTGCTAAGGTAGGGTTTCTCTACTTGGTTTACTGTTTTATTGATTTAAGATATGTGTTATAATTATTGTACGATTGATATTGTGATTGTTTGATGTTGTTGGATTAGAGTTTGGTGTTGGTGTTGAGATGGTTGATGATGTTCGCGAGGTGCGTCCTCGGCTGAGTGGAGTCACTTGCGGGAGTGGCTTCACGCCTTAGTTTCGCCCTATGTGGAACCCGCCACATGAGTGGATGTGAACATTAATGAACAGGGTTATCGCTCGTTGATGAGCGGGGGGCTTAGGTGGGCAAGGCTACGGTCCCCCACTAGCAGGGATGTGATTGGGAGTTCGAGGTGGATTGTGAACAGTTGTTTATCTCATCGTACTTTGTCTTATTTTGATTATGCAGTGAATTGACCCCATTGTTGTTTGGTAAAATCTATGGTGATCGATTCGGGGATGGTGAGCATATTATGACAGGTGATGATGGTCTTTAGCTTTGGGGACGAGATGGGGGTCATCACTTCGAGTCTAGCTTCCGTTGTCATGAGATTTACTGCTTTAGTTTCCGTTGTTGAGTACTAGGGAACTTTTGTTTTGGATTTGGTTTTAGAACATGAAATCGTTAACTCTATACTTTAATAAATGATGTTTTGGAATGGTAACTTTGATATACTAGCCTCGGGAAACCGAGATGGTGACAGTCTCTCATGCTAGGGTGGTCTTGGTAAGGCACCTTGGTATGTGGGGGTGTTACAAAGTGGTATCAGAGGGACGCTTCTGGAACCTAAAACCAATGAACCTAATGAACATAGGGAGTCTAAATAAAATGAACCCGGGGAGAGTTGTTTGGAGCTACCGCAAAGACTTGGGAGACGTCCCGAAGTCGCAATGAGCCCTTACAACTTTGAGCCGGTCACGATTGGGTGTCAAGGGATCGTTATCTGTTGTATGCCTTTAAGTGTATGTTGGATGAAGTATATTTTTGGGATCTAATGGAAGTTTTTGGAGTATATGTAATGTGATGTGGGGTATGTCTATATGATCATGATGATGTTAAAGTTGGGTTTGTTGATAGTAGCATGTGATTAAGGTCATGCGTCTATATATATGAATGTTGTGTTTAATTTACATATGGGTATGATAAAAGTTCACCTATGTACTGGTTTTTAGAAGTATAGAGTTATTATTGTTTGCCTTATTCATGTTCAAGTTGTTTTGTTAAGAAAAATTGATTTGTATGAAAACCAATTATAGAAGGGATGTCTTAAAACTGTTATAATTCGAGTTCTGGAAATGATATTGCTGTAATTCTAATTGGAAGTGATGGCTTTTCCTCTTAAGATTCTAACGATAGGTCACACGCCCAAAATCACCAAGTAATGAGTGAGATATGACTGTTTTACGAAAATTGGACGTTGCTGAGAACTGTGCCGGTACTCGACCGAGTAGGCCCTACTCGGCCGAGTATCTTTCATACTCGACCGAGTAACCCATATTCGGCCGAGAAATATTCTGTGATAATTTTTTTCAGCTTATGGAGTCGTGAACTCGGCCGAGTAGTCTAAATAGTCGACCGAGTGTTTTGTACTCGGCCGAGTACGCCAAGCACTCGACCGAGTACCTCTTTGGAAGGTTTGCTTTAGTCGGCGACTACGTTCTTGCATATTTTTTTAGTCGTAGGTTATCTGCGCACGTATGTTATGAGTCTTAAAGCATTCTTTTACATATGTGACGGTCTTAATACGTAAGTTACCAGATGCTATGATGTGGGGAATGCCGTCTTATGAGGGATATGTGTTAGGTAGGGAGGACATGAGTTATATGTGATTGTGAGGGATAGTGGAAAAGGAAAGGAAAGATTGATGAGCTTATCGAGGCAGGGAGCATGTTTTGTTAGATGTGGTGAGTGATATAGTCGCCTGTAGGGTAATATAAAAGTAAGTGTATATGGGCAAGGGTGATGTAAGTGTAAAGAAACGTGAGAATCCAAAGATTGAGATGAGGGATGCGAATAGTGGCAAATTGGGATGTGTAAGGATTTATGTAGGGAGACAGTTAGGATTGTGTTCGTTAAGGATATATGTGATGGAAGGTCGTTATAGAGGGATGGAAACGAATGGTGTATAGTGAGATCAAGTTATGCCGCGATGTGTAGATAGTGACCGGGTTTGGGGAATTTGGATTATCAAGAGGTGAGACTAGTATGTAATTCTTTGGGCAATGACCGGTATGAGGTGAATTTTTGGTTTCTAGGGATACGAAAGGGAGATACAACTAATTGAAGAGTAACCGTTAGTTGTATGGACTTGATGGTGACAAGTGTGAGTGAGTAGTATGATGAGAGATGATCAGTGATAAGAAAGAATGAGAAGATATTAATATGAATGAATGGGAGTTGAGTTGTAGAGCAACAAGAAGGTAACCGGATTACTAAAGAGTTAGGTAGAACAAGGAAGGAGATGAATTATTAATTTGTATTATTGGATGGAAGTAAGCTGAGAGAACATTGACCAAAGTTATGAAACATGAATGTAAGGAATCATGGAAATGTGCGATAGCATCATGAGAGCGTGTGAGTTAATGGTTATATAGGAGTTCAGGACGACATGTTCGCCGTGAGTTTTGAGGTATTAAGGGAATAAGAAACTAGTAGAGTGTTTGCACGATATGAGATTTTGGTGGAGAGTTAGGTGACGATACAATAAAGGATAGAATTGGAAATAATGTTGAGGTAAATTTTGTTGATGGATTTGATGTTCGTTATTTGGGATGACAACCAAAGAGAGGAAACAAATTGTTATATTAAGAAGTGATAGTAAGAGAGTAGTCACATGAAGGATGGTGGTGTCGTAGTGTTGTCACTAGTGGTTGAGGATGATGTTATATAGGCGCTTAGTTGTTCTAAAGGGGTTGATTTTGTGGAGACTGATTGGTATGTATGGTTGTGAGGGAGTATAACATATGGATATAGGAGGTGTTTTCTAGTAGTTGGGTAATGATGATATGGTTACGTTCGCCGGGTGGTGATTGATGCGTGTCATTTATATGATGTTTTACATCCCATTTTACACGCATTTCAGAGCTCATTCTTGTAGTTTATGCTACATTTCTCCCTATTTCCGTCTACTTCCGTATTTTGTACTTTATTGCAGAAATGTGAAGAATTCAACGGGAAATCAAGCCAAATCCGCCCCCGAGTAATCTGCATTGCAAATGACGTAAAGTTACTGCTTAAGGAACGAGCTTGGTGCGCAATCCAAGGCCCAAAAGACAAGTCCACGAGTTAAAAGAAGTCCAGTAGCAGCTCATCCAGTCGATCGACTATCACCCTCAGTCGATCGACCAATGCTCGGGTTCCGAAGCTCTCATTTCTTTGAGAAGCGATCGATCGACCAAAGCATTACCAAATCGATCGACCAGATTTCTATTCCAGACGTGAATTGAAAGACCGTGAATCTTGAAGCCCGTGAAGTTTAGGTTTAGGAAATAAGATGTTGCGTTGATTTCTATATAACGTAACATAAAACCATCAGTTTAGGATATCAAGTTTTCATCTAAGTTTCTATCACAATACAGTACTTTCAATTTCGGTTTATTTCGAGTAACTAGGGTTTGGGATATCGATTTTAGCATTGGAATTCTACCTTTGTTCTCAATCTTTCTCTTTAATCTCGGTATTCATTCTGCTCTAATTTTAGTTTTATTGTTTACTTTCGTTATTAGTATAGGTTTGATAGTTAGTGCCCCAAAGCCAATTATCGTGTTATCATTATTGTTATTTACTTTAAGCATGAACTCATTAATCATTATTAGCTTTGTTGTTGTTATTACTTTTATCATGAGTAGCTAATTCTATAGTGCTAGGATGTAGGCGATTTATGGCATAGGCGACATTAGATTAGGGAAGACTGTCTCGCGTGTTGGTCGATCGACTGACATTGCCAGTCGATCGACTGACCTCGTAGGGTTTGTGTTCGTTTTAATTGAATTTAATCTTGTATTTAACGAATCGAATGCATGCGACCAGTTAGATACCTATTTCGTGACTGACCCATTAGATCGAAAGGTAGGGGAGGTTATTAGACCATCAATTAAATCAACTAAACTGTGCTAAGATCGAAAGATAGGTATAGTTTAGACCGTTAGTCACTTTTCAGGACGAGAGTTAGTATTAGTGACATTAGGGACCTATAGCGAGATCGAGAGATGCTATTTGTTAAGAGTGGACCGAGAGGACCTCTTTATTTCCCGCCTTACCTGTGTTTGATTCAGACCGACTTAGTTCGCTGCCGCCGAAGCTGTAATGACCCGACCATCCTAGTACCCTTCTTTTATCTGTTTAAATCGTATTTTTAGTTATTATCTCTGTTTGCTCTTAGTCTTAGACCAATTCAAATCAACCCCCATAATAGTTACCTTAGACTGAACATAAATCAACTAAAGTTTACAACTGCCTCCTTGTGGTTCGACCCTGTTACCACTAGCCTAGGTTAGTCTTAATAGGAGATTATAAATTTTATCTTTGGTACTCACAGCGACGGGTATCAGTGATAATTGTGTGGATGGGAGGATATGTTATGAAGGGCATCTGAGTTAAGTTCCGATGAGAGATATTCATTATCAAGTGGTAAATTACGTGATTAGGATTGGCTAGTTAGTTTCGATTATGGGTCCATGATGTGTGTAAATATTTGTTTGAGGTTCTGACCTCACGAGTAATCGTATGGTGTGATAGTTATGAGTCGTTATATGAGTGTTCCGCGTCATATGTTATACTTGTATGTGTATGTATGATATCTGTAAGTTATAGTGTGAGGTTCCAGCTTCATAAGTAATAGTATGGATGATATTCATAAGGTTATTATCTGTTATTCCACGTAATATGTTGCGGTGTGATCTAGTAATACGGTTTTAAGGAAGTCTTCTGGTCAAGGAAGTGGTACTGAGTCAGTGTTATGGGATTGTATAAGTTGCGATGACTATCGATGTGGTTGTTGTTCCTCGGGTGGCGATCTGGGCACAGTAATTCGTGTTGTGATACGAGTATTTTCGCGCTGCGGTGCGGTTGTTTGTGGCGGTGTTGCGATGCCGTCATCGGTTGTGGTGGAGTAGGCGGGATGCTAATGAGATAAACTTTCAAAAGTATATATATCAGTTATATAGATTGTTGTTTGTTTAGTGTTGTTTCCTGTCAGTGTCGGTCCGGGCATATAGATTGTTGTTTTGTTTATTAATGTTTCTTACCAGTTTTGGCTTAGGAGTGAGGATAGAGTATGATATGGAAGAAGGTTGCGTATGTCTCCATTGTTGTCATGTTATAGTGATATTCTTGTTAATGGGACACAGCTGTGAGAAGTTGTTAGAGTACTTTCGCTCTTGTTTTAGATGAGGCATGGGTCGACATAGTTGTGGCAAGAGTTTTGTGGCATGTGTGTACGCTGAGCGGGAAGCAGCAAGTGGTTCGTAATCTTTATTGCGACAGTGAGTATAGGGTGTTGGGAACTAGTATTATATTGAGTTATGGATGAGTTTTACGACAATAAACAGGAGAATTTGAGGATCTAGTGTGAGTGTGTGTAACAATTGTGGATCGTGAGTTATGATTATGGAGATAAGTGCATGTATAAAGAAGAATGTCATTTTGCGGTGATGGTTATGCTACGAATTTTGTGGTATAGGTTAGATGGTGTGCCGAATGAATTAAGGTATGAGAACGACTAGAGTAAGAGAGCCTTAGATATAGGAATGGATGTAGGTTGGTGTTGAGCCTACAGGCGGCTATCGGTGACATGCGGTGGTGATGATGATAGTGAGAAGATATAGCTAAGGATCTAGTACTAGTGAGTTACGAGGATGTAACATTTATCTTAAGAAGAGTAGGATGCGAGAAAGAGAGTTTGATGGTTGTACAGGTTGTAGTATAATTGGAAGTTTCAAAGTTAGTGTAGAATAAAGGATGGATTTTTGTTGTGGTTGATTTTATTACAGGTAATGGCAGTGAGTATGAGTAAACTTCGATAGTGTTGAGGGATTGGGTGATGATGTTTATATATATGTGTAAACTTCGAGGACGAAGTTCGTTTTAAGGATGGTAGAATGTAACATTCCGTCTTGGTGTTGATCTTGTTTTGTGGATTGTCTTGGTATTGAGTTTGCTAGTGAGCGTTAAGGAAGTAAGACGGAGTTGGCAACACTTATGTTATGGGTATTCGATAATATTATGAAGTTAGTATCGAGAGGCTAAGCTGTAGTTGGGACGATATCGTGAGCCGTGTTGTGGAAGTAAGCATGATTAATAGAGTTAGTGTTAGGTGTTCATGTTTTATAGTTGGGTTGGAACTTCAGAGACGAAGTTCTTTTTAAGGAGGGATGTAACAACCCGGATTATAAAATAAAGGAAAAACTTATATAAAGTAAATATCAGAGTACGATATTGATAAAAGGGTCAAGGTGGCGGAAACACCTGACTAATCCGGTTCGCTAATAAACCCAAAAACAAACTAATACATTATTCAAAGGTTCTCAAATTATAAAAAAAGCAAACTCCTAATTTATTATTAAGTTCACTTTGCACATTCCCTAAGCAAGCATCAACCGGTCAGCAACATCTGAACGACCTGAGAATGGGGGTCAACAATCAGTCAGGAGTAACTAAATGCTCTCCCAGTCATGTTTACAACAATTGAATATAACCAACAATCAATAACAATTGAAATGCATAAAGTGTAAACATGTGAGATCATCTATACTCATGAAAATCAAACTCAGACTTACTACTCATGACATTCATAACACTAGATGGATGAGACTATATGAACTTAGACCATATACAACCACTAGACCATCGACACCTACAAACCAAAGTAGACACGATCCACAGCACATAAGGCACAAAGCTAGGAACAAAGCATAGCGAATAAAGCGAACGCCGCTAGGACATTTAACTGATGAACTAGCAGATGGAACGTTTAACTGACGATCCATCGGTTGTGAAGTATTTAACTTATACTCCACGGTACTATGTATAGCGTATCACCACTACCTATATGCCTAAGACCTGGCCAGACCTCTCGATGCATTAACTATACATCGAACGACACTCGGGACCCAAAACGTTTAACTGACGAATCTGGCCACTCCCGAACATAGACAAATAAACCTCCGAAGAGCAGCCCTTGATTCATTCCGATAGTATTTAACTGATACTACCGTCATCTATTCGACTAGCCAACAAATAAATGTACAGTTTAACTGACTGCACACAACATGCGTGAACCCCATCACGACTCAACTCAGAAGAACAGTTTAACTGGCTGTCCAACTCATGCAAATGCGCAGTTTAACTGACTGTACAACTCATGTGTAAATAACATCACGACTCGACATAGTAGAACAATTTAACTGACTGTCCTACCAACATATGAACAAGAGTAACCAACGACACATGTACACATTGTCATATAATAACTGAATACAACACAACATATGAAGCAAGCATAAACAACCAAGGTTATAGTAACCTTAGTCATAAAATGAACTATGGATACGAGGTTATAGTAACGTCTACTATAACTTCAACATGTATAACTTGTTATACTCGCCTCATGATGGTGAGATTGTCTTCGTGTCTCCCAATCAAACTCATTTATATTCTCAACAAACAACTAGTTAGTGGTTAAGTCGAGGTCGATGCATCGGACGGTGTGCTTTGGGTTCTAAGTCTATCTATCTCAATTTATGTTAGTGTCACAATTGATTTGGGTTTGTAGTTGGTGAGTCTAAACTAATGCAAGCAATGAAGTAAAACAAACAATAAATTAAGAGATGTAAACAAATGACTAAAAGTTATAGGATATCATAGGTTCATAGGGGATTTATGGGAGTTGATCATACAAACATATTTTCAAGTTATAAGCAAGCAATTATTGTTGTGATGGGATCGAGTTAATGCATATCTTACAATCCCTAGAAAGATTTAGGTCCCGAGTCGTATCGATTAGATTAGATTGTACAACACCTACAAGTCGACTTAGTCCCCTCCTATTCAACTTCATGCATGGTCTAATGAGGCTCGAGTTGGTTTATGACTTACAAGACTCATTGAAAATATAAGTGATGGGTAAAAAAATGCAAGCATTCATAGGCTCGCATTTCATCAAGTATAACATGTGCATAAATTGAAATCACAACAAGCAAGCATACAAATTATGTGAACATATTAGTTTAAGCATGAATCATTCCCTATGTTGGTTTCCCATAATTACCCATTAATCCTAGCTAGAAGACTACTCACTCATTATCAAGTTCAACATGCTAATAAGGTTGTCAATCATATTAACAAAGCAAAACATGATGAATAAATGAAAGTGATTAACAATAATTAAACAAGGGTAAAGAGAAATATACCTATGAAGATGATTCCAAATAATAAGGCGAAGAATAATAGAAGAAAACTTGATTGATTGATGAAGAGTTGTCAATTCTCTAATAATAACCCAATAATCTTCAATTACCCAATAATAAACTTGAACAATAATTAAGGAAAGATTAATGAGTGATTTGTGGAAAGATTAAAGAGTAATCTATTCCAATATACTCCTAATGAAGGCTTAATCTAATCTTAGATAACTTAATCTAATCTAAGGAAATTTGCCTCCCTAAGAGGGCTTGGTCTCTTGATTAATACCAATGGAGTATATATAGTGGTGCTTTACTAGGTTAAGTAAGGATAAATTAGTAAATAACAATGCTAAGTTTTAAAGTGGAGAAATGCAAGTCTTGCGAGGAGATGAGCATATCACGCTACTACTATCACGATCCACTCGTATCAAGGAGGGAGACTCTCGGATTGTGAGGTGAAGACACGAACGTCTTCTGCTCGGGACGCTCGGATCATGAGAGGGGGAGACGAGCGTTTTCTGCCTAAGACGCTCGGATTGTTCCTCAAAGTGGTCCTTGTTTTACCTCCTTTTGCATTCTCCTTATTCTTGTGTTGTTGGTCTTCGTTCTTGCCTCCTTTTTCATACTAGTCCATCTAATATCATTAACAAGCTTCCAAATATGCACGGGAGACGGGAATTCCGCCTAATTATCTTCCTTCCTACAAAACATACGAAATGCACTAGGAAAGCAAAATAGAAAGTATTTGATGGGTAAAATGGCTATGTAATGTTATTATAGTATGCAAAATAGGCTCAATTAGGGGACTAATTGTGCGCAATTAAGAGTCACATCAAATATCCCCAAACCGAACCTTTACGCGTCCCGAGTAAAGAGGTGACTAAAACTAGACCTTTATTTAAACTATTCTACTAATATAACCGATGTGAGACAATTAGCGGGTCTCACTCCGCCCCTTCAACTCACAATAAGACATCCATGAGGTAGGGTGCCTTCTTTCCAGGCAAGGTGGCGCTTGCCAAAATGGCGATACATCCAAGCATTAAGAACACAAAACAAGTAATGGATGTATCTACAAAAGAATAGCCACTTTCCTCATCTAAGTGGCGGAAATTATCTAAAAGGGAAGCAATCTAAGGGTACACATTCCATCATATGAATGTTGTGTTTAATTTACATATGGGTATGATAAAAGTTCACCTATGTACTGGTTTTTAGAAGTATAGAGTTATTATTGTTTGCCTTATTCATGTTCAAGTTGTTTTGTTAAGAAAAATTGATTTGTATGAAAACCAATTATAGAAGGGATGTCTTAAAACTGTTATAATTCGAGTTCTGGAAATGATATTGCTGTAATTCTAATTGGAAGTGATGGCTTTTCCTCTTAAGATTCTAACGATAGGTCACACGCCCAAAATCACCAAGTAATGAGTGAGATATGACTGTTTTACGAAAATTGGACGTTGCTGAGAACTGTGCCGGTACTCGACCGAGTAGGCCCTACTCGGCCGAGTATCTTTCATACTCGACCGAGTAACCCATATTCGGCCGAGTAATATTCTGTGATAATTTTTTTCAGCTTATGGAGTCGTGAACTCGGCCGAGTAGTCTAAATAGTCGACCGAGTGTTTTGTACTCGGCCGAGTACGCCAAGCACTCGACCGAGTACCTCTTTGGAAGGTTTGTTTGAGTCGGCGACTACGTTCTTGCATATTTTTTTAGTCGTAGGTTATCTGCGCACGTATGTTATGGGTCTTCAAGCATTCTTTTACATATGTGACGGTCTTAATACGTAAGTTACCAGATGCTATGATGTGGGGAATGCCGTCTTATGAGGGATATGTGTTAGGTAGGGAGGACATGAGTTATATGTGATTGTGAGGGATAGTGGAAAAGGAAAGGAAAGATTGATGAGCTTATCGAGGCAGGGAGCATGTTTTGTTAGATGTGGTGAGTGATATAGTCGCCTGTTGGGTAATATAAAAGTAAGTGTATATGGGCAAGGGTGATGTAAGTGTAAAGAAACGTGAGAATCCAAAGATTGAGATGAGGGATGCGAATAGTGGCAAATTGGGATGTGTAAGGATTTATGTAGGGAGACAGTTAGGATTGTGTTCGTTAAGGATATATGTGATGGAAGGTCGTTATAGAGGGATGGAAACGAATGGTGTATAGTGAGATCAAGTTATGCCGCGATGTGTAGATAGTGACCGGGTTTGGGGAATTTGGATTATCAAGAGGTGAGACTAGTATGTAATTCTTTGGGCAATGACCGGTATGAGGTGAATTTTTGGTTTCTAGGGATACGAAAGGGAGATACAACTAATTGAAGAGTAACCGTTAGTTGTATGGACTTGATGGTGACAAGTGTGAGTGAGTAGTATGATGAGAGATGATCAGTGATAAGAAAGAATGAGAAGATATTAATATGAATGAATGGGAGTTGAGTTGTAGAGCAACAAGAAGGTAACCGGATTACTAAAGAGTTAGGTAGAACAAGGAAGGAGATGAATTATTAATTTGTATTATTGGATGGAAGTAAGCTGAGAGAACATTGACCAAAGTTATGAAACATGAATGTAAGGAATCATGGAAATGTGCGATAGCATCATGAGAGCGTGTGAGTTAATGGTTATATAGGAGTTCAGGACGACATGTTCGCCGTGAGTTTTGAGGTATTAAGGGAATAAGAAACTAGTAGAGTGTTTGCACGATATGAGATTTTGGTGGAGAGTTAGGTGACGATACAATAAAGGATAGAATTGGAAATAATGTTGAGGTAAATTTTGTTGATGGATTTGATGTTCGTTATTTGGGATGACAACCAAAGAGAGGAAACAAATTGTTATATTAAGAAGTGATAGTAAGAGAGTAGTCACATGAAGGATGGTGGTGTCGTAGTGTTGTCACTAGTGGTTGAGGATGATGTTATATAGGGCAGTTAGTTGTTCTAAAGGGGTTGATTTTGTGGAGACTGATTGGTATGTATGGTTGTGAGGGAGTATAACATATGGATATAGGAGGTGTTTTCTAATAGTTGGGTAATGATGATATGGTTACGTTCGCCGGGTGGTGATTGATGCGTGTCATTTATATGATGTTTTACATCCCATTTTACACGCATTTCAGAGCTCATTCTTGTAGTTTATGCTACATTTCTCCCTATTTCCGTCTACTTCCGTATTTTGTACTTTATTGCAGAAATGTGAAGAATTCAACGGGAAATCAAGCCAAATCCGCCCCCGAGTAATCTGCTTTGCAAATGACGTAAAGGAACTGCTTAAGGAACGATCTTGGTGCGCAATCCAAGGCCCAAAAGACAAGTCCACGAGTTAAAAGAAGTCCAGTAGCAGCTCATCCAGTCGATCGACTATCACCCTCAGTCGATCGACCAATGCTCGGTTCCGAAGCTCTTTTTGTTGAGGAGCGATCGATCGACCAAAGATTACCAACGATCGACCGATTTCTATTCCAGGCGTGAATTGAAAGACCGTGAATCTTGAAGCCCGTGAAGTTTAGGTTTAGGAAATAAGATGTTGCGTTGATTTCTATATAACGTAACATAAAACCATCAGTTTAGGATATCAAGTTTTCAT
The DNA here is from genome assembly GCF_048544455.1 of Silene latifolia. Classification (NCBI taxonomy): domain Eukaryota; kingdom Viridiplantae; phylum Streptophyta; class Magnoliopsida; order Caryophyllales; family Caryophyllaceae; genus Silene; species Silene latifolia. The sequence continues at coordinate 94,100,094 of NC_133537.1, read as the reverse complement.
CTAAGTTTCTATCACAATACAGTACTTTCAGTTTCGGTTTATTTCGAGTAACTAGGGTTTGGGATATCGATTTTAGCATTGGAATTCTACCTTTGTTCTCAATCTTTCTCTTAAATCTCGGTATTCATTCTGCTCTAATTTTAGTTTTATTGTTTACTTTCGTTATTAGTATAGGTTTGATAGTTAGTGCCCCAAAGCCAATTATCGTGTTATCATTATTGTTATTTACTTTAAGCATGAACTCAGTAATCATTATTAGCTTTGTTGTTGTTATTACTTTTATCATGAGTAGCTAATTCTATAGTGCTAGGATGTAGGCGATTTATGGCATAGGCGGCATTAGATTAGGGAAGACTGTCTCGCGTGTTGGTCGATCGACTGACATTCCCAGTCGATCGACTGACCTCGTAGGGTTTGTGTTCGTTTTAATTGAATTTAATCTTGTATTTAACGAATCGAATGCATGCGACCAGTTAGATACCTATTTCGTGACTGACCCATTAGATCGAAAGGTAGGGGAGGTTATTAGACCATCAATTAAATCGACTAAACTGTGCTAAGATCGAAAGATAGGTATAGTTTAGACCGTTAGTCACTTTTCAGGACGAGAGTTAGTATTAGTGACATTAGGGACCTATAGCGAGATCGAGAGATGCTATTTGTTAAGAGTGGACCGAGAGGACCTCTTTACTTTCCGCCTTACCTGTGTTTGATTCAGACCGACTTAGTTCGCCGCCTGAAGTCGTAATGACCCGACCATCCTAGTACCCTTCTTTTATCTGTTTAAATCGTATTTTTAGTTATTATCTCTGTTTTCTCTTAGTCTTAGACCAATTCAAATCAACCCCCATAATAGTTACCTTAGACTGAACATAAATCAACTAAAGTTTACAACTCGCCTCCTTGTGGTTCGACCACATTACCACTAGCCTAGGTTAGTCTTAATAGGAGATTATAAATTTTATCTTTGGTACTCACAAATGACGGTATCGTGATAATTGTGTGGATGGGAGGATATGTTATGAAGGGCATCTGAGTTAAGTTCGGATGAGAGATATTCATTATCAAGTGGTAAATTACGTGATTAGGATTGGCTAGTTAGTTTCGATTATGGGTCCATGATGTGTGTAAATATTTGTTTGAGGTTCTGACCTCACGAGTAATCGTATGGTGTGATAGTTATGAGTCGTTATATGAGTGTTCCGCGTCATATGTTATACTTGTATGTGTATGTATGATATCTGTAAGTTATAGTGTGAGGTTCCAGCTTCATAAGTAATAGTATGGATGATATTCATAAGGTTATTATCTGTTATTCCATGTAATATGTTGCGGTGTGATCTAGTAATACGGTTTTAAGGAAGTCTTCTGGTCAAGGAAGTGGTACTGAGTCAGTGTTATGGGATTGTACAAGTTGCGATGACTATCGATGTGGTTGTTGTTCCTCGGGTGGCGATCTGGGCACAGTAATTCGTGTTGTGATACGAGTATTTTCGCGCTGCGGTGCGGTTGTTTGTGGCGGTGTTGCGATGCCGTCATCGGTTGTGGTGGAGTAGGCGGGATGCTAATGAGACAAACTTTCAAAAGTATATATATCAGTTATATAGATTGTTGTTTGTTTAGTGTTGTTTCCTGTCAGTGTCGGTCCGGGCATATAGATTGTTGTTTTGTTTATTAATGTTTCTTACCAGTTTTGGCTTAGGAGTGAGGATAGAGTATGATATGGAAGAAGGTTGCGTATGTCTCCATTGTTGTCATGTTATAGTGATATTCTTGTTAATGGGACACAGCTGTGAGAAGTTGTTAGAGTACTTTCGCTCTTGTTTTAGATGAGGCATGGGTCGACATAGTTGTGGCAAGAGTTTTGTGGCATGTGTGTACGCTGAGCGGGAAGCAGCAAGTGGTTCGTAATCTTTATTGCGACAGTGAGTATAGGGTGTTGGGAACTAGTATTATATTGAGTTATGGATGAGTTTTACGACAATAAACAGGAGAATTTGAGGATCTAGTGTGAGTGTGTGTAACAATTGTGGATCGTGAGTTATGATTATGGAGATAAGTGCATGTATAAAGAAGAATGTCATTTTGCGGTGATGGTTATGCTACGAATTTTGTGGTATAGGTTAGATGGTGTGCCGAATGAATTAAGGTATGAGAACGACTAGAGTAAGAGAGCCTTAGATATAGGAATGGATGTAGGTTGGTGTTGAGCCTACAGGCGGCTATCGGTGACATGCGGTGGTGATGATGATAGTGAGAAGATATAGCTAAGGATCTAGTACTAGTGAGTTACGAGGATGTAACATTTATCTTAAGAAGAGTAGGATGCGAGAAAGAGAGTTTGATGGTTGTACAGGTTGTAGTATAATTCGAAGTTTCAAAGTTAGTGTAGAATAAAGGATGGATTTTTGTTGTGGTTGATTTTATTACAGGTAATGGCAGTGAGTATGAGTAAACTTCGATAGTGTTGAGGGATTGGGTTATGATGTTTATGTATATGTGTAAACTTCGAGGACGAAGTTCGTTTTAAGGGTGGTAGAATGTAACATTCCGTCTTGGTGTTGATCTTGTTTGGTGGATTGTCTTGGTATTGAGTTTGCTAGTGAGCGTTAAGGAAGTAAGACGGAGTTGGCAACACTTATGTTATGGGTATTCGATAATATTATGAAGTTAGTATCGAGAGGCTAAGCTGTAGTTGGGACGATATCGTGAGCCGTGTTGTGGAAGTAAGCATGATTAATAGAGTTAGTGTTAGGTGTTCATGTTTTATAGTTGGGTTGGAACTTCAGGGACGAAGTTCTTTTTAAGGAGGGATGTAACAACCCGGATTATAAAATAAAGGAAAAACTTATATAAAGTAAATATCAGAGTACGATATTGATAAAAGGGTCAAGGTGGCGGAAACACCTGACTAATCCGGTTCGCTAATAAACCCAAAAACAAACTAATACATTATTCAAAGGTTCTCAAATTATAAAAAAAGCAAACTCCTAATTTATTATTAAGTTCACTTTGCACATTCCCTAAGCAAGCATCAACCGGTCAGCAACATCTGAACGACCTGAGAATGGGGGTCAACAATCAGTCAGGAGTAACTAAATACTCTCCCAGTCATGTTTACAACAATTGAATATAACCAACAATCAATAACAATTGAAATGCATAAAGTGTAAACATGTGAGATCATCTATACTCATGAAAATCAAACTCAGACTTACTACTCATGACATTCATAACACTAGATGGATGAGACTATATGAACTTAGACCATATACAACCACTAGACCATGGACACCTACAAACCAAAGTAGACACGATCCACAGCACATAAGGCACAAAGCTAGGAACAAAGCATAGCGAATAAAGCGAACGCCGCTAGGACATTTAACTGATGAACTAGCAGATGGAACGTTTAACTGACGATCCATCGGTTGTGAAGTATTTAACTTATACTCCACGGTACTATGTATAGCGTATCACCACTACCTATATGCCTAAGACCTGGCCAGACCTCTCGATGCATTAACTATACATCGAACGACACTCGGGACCCAAAACGTTTAACTGACGAATCGCCACTCCCGAACATAGACAAATAAACCTCCGAAGAGCAGCCCTTGATTCATTCCGATAGTATTTAACTGATACTACCGTCATCTATTCGACTAGCCAACAAATAAATGTACAGTTTAACTGATCGCACACAACATGCGTGAACCCCATCACGACTCAACTCGGAAGAACAGTTTAACTGGTCGTCCAACTCATGCAAATGCGCAGCTTTAACTGACTGTACAACTCATGTGTAAATAACATCACGACTCGACATAGTAGAACAATTTAACTGACTGTCCTACCAACATATGAACAAGAGTAACCAACGACACATGTACACATTGTCATATAATAACTGAATACAACACAACATATGAAGCAAGCATAAACAACCAAGGTTATAGTAACCTTAGTCATAAAATGAACTATGGATACGAGGTTATAGTAACGTCTACTATAACTTCAACATGTATAACTTGTTATACTCGCCTCATGATGGTGAGATTGTCTTCGTGTCTCCCAATCAAACTCATTTATATTCTCAACAAACAACTAGTTAGTGGTTAAGTCGAGGTCGATGCATCGGACGGTGTGCTTTGGGTTCTAAGTCTATCTATCTCAATTTATGTTAGTGTCACAATTGATTTGGGTTTGTAGTTGGTGAGTCTAAACTAATGCAAGCAATGAAGTAAAACAAACAATAAATTAAGAGATGTAAACAAATGACTAAAAGTTATAGGATATCATAGGTTCATAGGGGATTTATGGGAGTTGATCATACAAACATATTTTCAAGTTATAAGCAAGCAATTATTGTTGTGATGGGATCGAGTTAATGCATATCTTACAATCCCTAGAAAGATTTAGGTCCCGGAGCCGTATCGATTAGATTAGATTGTACAACACCTACAAGTCGACTTAGTCCCCTCCTATTCAACTTCATGCATGGTCTAATGAGGCTCGAGTTGGTTTATGACTTACAAGACTCATTGAAAATATAAGTGATGGGTAAAAAAATGCAAGCATTCATAGGCTCGCATTTCATCAAGTATAACATGTGCATAAATTGAAATCACAACAAGCAAGCATACAAATTATGTGAACATATTAGTTTAAGCATGAATCATTCCCTATGTTGGTTTCCCATAATTACCCATTAATCCTAGCTAGAAGACTACTCACTCATTATCAAGTTCAACATGCTAATAAGGTTGTCAATCATATTAAAAAAGCAAAACATGATGAATAAATGAAAGTGATTAACAATAATTAAACAAGGGTAAAGAGAAATATACCTATGAAGATGATTCCAAATAATAAGGCGAAGAATAATAGAAGAAAACTTGATTGATTGATGAAGAGTTGTCAATTCTCTAATAATAACCCAATAATCTTCAATTACCCAATAATAAACTTGAACAATAATTAAGGAAAGATTAATGAGTGATTTGTGGAAAGATTAAAGAGTAATCTATTCCAATATACTCCTAATGAAGGCTTAATCTAATCTTAGATAACTTAATCTAATCTAAGGAAATTTGCCTCCCTAAGAGGGCTTGGTCTCTTGATTAATACCAATGGAGTATATATAGTGGTGCTTTACTAGGTTAAGTAAGGATAAATTAGTAAATAACAATGCTAAGTTTTAAAGTGGAGAAATGCAAGTCTTGCGAGGAGATGAGCATATCACGCTACTACTATCACGATCCACTCGTATCAAGGAGGGAGACTCTCGGATTGTGAGGTGAAGACACGAACGTCTTCTGCTCGGGACGCTCGGATCATGAGAGGGGGAGACGAGCGTTTTCTGCCTAAGACGCTCGGATTGTTCCTCAAAGTGGTCCTTGTTTTACCTCCTTTTGCATTCTCCTTATTCTTGTGTTGTTGGTCTTCGTTCTTGCCTCCTTTTTCATACTAGTCCATCTAATATCATTAACAAGCTTCCAAATATGCACGGGAGACGGGAATTCCGCCTAATTATCTTCCTTCCTACAAAACATACGAAATGCACTAGGAAAGCAAAATAGAAAGTATTTGATGGGTAAAATGGCTATGTAATGTTATTATAGTATGCAAAATAGGCTCAATTAGGGGACTAATTGTGCGCAATTAAGAGTCACATCAAATATCCCCAAACCGAACCTTTACGCGTCCCGAGTAAAGAGGTGACTAAAACTAGACCTTTATTTAAACTATTCTACTAATATAACCGATGTGAGACAATTAGCGGGTCTCACTCCGCCCCTTCAACTCACAATAAGACATCTATGAGGTAGGGTGCCTTCTTGCCAGGCAAGGTGGCGCTTGCCAAAATGGCGATACATCCAAGCATTAAGAACACAAAACAAGTAATGGATGTATCTACAAAAGAATAGCCACTTTCCTCATCTAAGTGGCGGAAATTATCTAAAAGGGAAGCAATCTAAGGGTACACATTCCATCATAGATACGGTTTCTTTAAACTACTAAGCCTAGAAGGATACCAATAAATCCCCTCCAAGTTATGTCAAAATAGGGTACCTTTGTACTCAATTGTTAAATGCTTTCGTCAAGAGTAGACTCCCTATGGTCTTAGAAACACTAGAGGATCGCGGAATTCCCCTTCCTGCCTAGGCAAGAAGAAGGGTCGTCCCCTCTCTACCATGCACAAAAGTGGATTCGATGGATAAAGGGATCATTTGTATTTGAGTTTTACATGGGAGTTTGCTTTTGTTGTTGTTTTTTCCCCCCAATTTCTTGTGGCATTTGACTTTTGAGAACACTTTCTTTTTGCCATTTCTTTTGATGCTTGGAATTTCAATACTTGACAACTTTCAACTTTTTGCATTTTCTTTTGAACCTTTTCAAAGTCACCCCATTTGAAGTGAGGGTGCTTATATTTGAAGCATAGGAGTTTTCATTTTTGTTACTCCTCTTTTCTTTTGATGCAATTGCAAACTTTTTGACTTTCATTTCAATGCTTGAACTCAAATTTAAACAATTTTTGTGCCCATTCCCTTTTTGATGACAAAAATGTTCTAGAATATGAATGATGGTTGCATGGTTTCAAGGGTCACATTGGAATAAACGGTAGCGAAGCAGTTATCTAACCATAAGGTGCTCTTGACTAGGCCTTAATCCATGGGTCAAAGGATACTAGCATGACACATCCTAGGGTGTTTTACAAGTATTCTAATGAGCAAAGTCTCAAGAAGAAAAAGTATCTACAAGGGCCTATATACACTTGTCAAGTTTCCCAAATAGATGCTTTCACAAAATTTTCTACCATGCAACTACATGCCATGATGCAACTAACATTTATAGAACCAAATGCATATGCTTCTACCAACTAGTATGCCATATAATCTAAGTGCAATCCTATAATCACATTGTTTATACCGCATCAATCAAAATAAAGCCACATAGTCATTAACATAAAGAGGAAAAAGGAGATTGGAATGATCATACCATGCGGTCTTCAATATCCTCATGTCTCGGATGTGGCGTAGTCGATCAATGTGAAAAAGGATAAACAAACAAGCAAACAAGCAAGTATGTACAATATATACAATACTAAACTATAAGGGAAATGAACATGTTTTTGGGTTTTTGCATTTTTCAAATTTTTATGGTTTTTGATTTTATGAAATAAAAAGACATATTTTTGGGATTTTTCGAATTTTTTCAATTTTTTTGTATTTTTGAATATAAATTCTCATCCCCCACTTTATTTTGGACATTGTCCTCAATGTACATGTACGAGTAGGAATGAAAGGAAATACATGTTTTTGGATTTTTAAAGTTTTATGGAATTAAAGTACAAGTGCAATGATATGATATGAATGAATGCATGCTCTAACTAAATGCAATTCTATATGACATATATAACAAATGAATGCAATCTAAACAACACTAGATGATGCATGTTTTCTTTTAAACTATGGTCACCTATGATCAAACCTCTCTAAACCGATTTAAACACTATTTCTAGTGTAGAAATGAATAGGTTTGGTCATTAGTGATTGAGCATGAATGCAACTAACTATATGAATCATGTGAGATATATTACGATGCAAACTAATCTAATCATATGAGATATGTTACAATGCAACTATACTATATGAACTAACTAGTATAAATGCAATATGAAATATAATACAAATGCAAGTGAAGTGTAAACTAAATGCAAGGTAATTTAAAATGCAATTCAACTATACATAAGAGATAGGGAAAGAAGGGGTATCATACAATTGGAGATGGTGTGGTAGGCATCTCTCACTCGTCATCATCACCATCATTGGGGTATTTATACCCGCTAGAGCCTCCTTGGTCATACCATCCTCCTTGGCCATAGAATCCTCCACCTTGGCCGCCAAAGTTCCCGTCTTTGTTCCCTTGATTAGGGAACAAAAGGTACGGTTGAGCCCAAGATGGACGAGGGCCTCTAGGGTCTATATACCCTTGTTGTGCCGTTTGGTAGTATTGAGGATAGAGGGCTAAATAGTTGTCTTCTTGCCCTCGGTGTACCCCGAGATCGACCCGTTGCATAAGCTTCATCAAATCATTCATATTCGGAGCATTGGGGACTTGTAGGTTGAATGGTACATGAGGAGTGGGGTTTGGTGGAATGGGTACATAAGATGGTGGTACATTACCTCTTACCGGCATCCCACGAGGTTGTTCAGGTTGGCGAGGTGATTCTTCTCTTTGAGGTGGGTTGGGGTGGATCTCAATGTCGAGGCAGTAGCTCGGTGTAGGCGAATACCGACTCAACCTTGGCTCGGTAGGTGTCACATTCCACCCCGTGACAACAATAGAAGAGCACCCCTTTGTAAACCACTCCACACTCCCGGTTTGGATGTAGGTACACCACCGGTGGTGGTTGATGATGACCTCCTCATCAATCAAGGTGCTCCCCTCGAGCTTTAAATAAGTCCCATGAAGGTTAAACCCGAGACAAAGATCATTGGCCAACATCGTGACTAGGCCTCCCATCACGAAGGTCTTAATGTGGGAATTCCCTTGAGCAAAATCGAAGAACCTTGTGAGCATCTCAAGGGGAGTGTTGAAATTATAAGGCCTTGTCCCTTGAACATTCAAATATGACTCTAAGAAGGTCAAGTCAAGGAGAGTGCACCTATATTTTTCATATCTCCCATCGATAGTGCCGGCAATGAAACGTTCGGTGATTCGAATCACCGGATGTTGAATTGCGAAGGTATAGCATTGTTTCAAGTGTATGAAGTCCCTCCCGGAGATAGCTCTCCAAATGCGGTCAACATTAAAGTCGACGGGTTTATCGGTGTTTTCCATTGACATAAGAAGACCAAAGATATTTGCAAATTGATCAAGGGTTAACCTATGGTGTCGATTGCATAGTCGGAATTCCATACAAACAGTTCTCCGAGTATTTGTGACGATACGGAGACTACACAAGAACTCTAGGGTAAGGCTAAGGTAGGTTTCCTCATGGGCATAGAATAGCTTTCCGAGACCCATTCCATCAAAGAACATTTCAATTTGATACCTTATACCTAAGACCTCTAAAACATTGGTATCAATGAATTGAGTTGGTTCATAATGCCTACCTAGCAATGTGATGAATTTTTGGCGATGATCATTGGAAGTGAAGATCACTTCCGGGAAGTATTCGAGTTGCTCCACCCCTCCTATCATCACATTATGATAGCCTCTTGCCTCTCATTGGGCGGATGAAGAAGTGACCTTGCGCTTCTTGGGTGCGGTCTCAGCGGACTTCTTGCCTTTTCCTCTTAGGTTCATCATTTTTGATTGAAAAAGCTAGGCTTTTTGGGTTGATTTTATGATGGGGGTTTTTGGGAGATGATGATGTGAGATTTAGGGTAGATAAGGTAAGGAAAATGAGGGATGGTGGGGGTGTTTATAAAGAAAAAGGAGTGGAGGACGAGCGGATAAGGGTCGGGCTCGGGCGGATTCCACGAGGTTTCCAGCTAAAATCAGGACGATCCGAGTGTCCCGCAGTGAATACGAGCGTCTTCGAGGAGCAATCTGAGCGTCTTGTCAGGAGGACGCGCGATTCTGAGTCAAGGATCTTGGCACTTTTGAGACTGGCTGGGTACAAGCGTCTCTTGCTTGAGACGAGCGTCTCATATGGGACGAGCGTCTTGCTAGGAATCCGAGCGGATTCTCTTCCAGCTAAAAACTATTTCCAAGTCCATGCTCAAGAAGTGCGTCTTGGGTCTAATAGGAGCGTCTTTCCTTCGAGACGAGCGTCTTCCAATGAATCCGAGCGGATTCTTAGTCAGTGCTGATTAGTGTTCAAGACAAGGTTCAGGACGAGCGTCCTACCCTCGGGATGAGCGTCTTATGCCGTCTTTCTCGATCCTTTCTTCTTTTTATTCAAAAATAGTTCCCTTGCACCCTCTTGTGATTCCTTCGTATCTTCTTTCTGAAATTATGCTCAAAAAATGGGTAAGAAACCCTCTCTCTCCACTCTCATATAAGGAAATGCGAAATTATAAACAATATTATACAATGCAAAGATTATGGGAAGGAATATTTTATAAATGATGGTTTGAGATAGGACTCCACCAAACTAATTCAAATTGTAGGAATTCTTTGTCCATAGAGCTCAAGGCTCTCAGAAGAAGATCAAAGGCTTGTGAACAAGCCCCAAATAAGCATAAGTATGATTTGATCAACTTCAAAATAAAGCTTGGCCAAGGAGTTTTGTCGTTCCTTCTCTTTTTCACCTTCCTCTTGGCACTTGAGTATTTGCAATGCTTCAAACCAACATGCCCACGATTCTTGTCAACATAAGGTATGAAGTGTCGCTTAATTTCGTTCGGAGATTTCCATTTACCATCTTCGCCTTCAATTTTGGTGATGATGATAGCATTTTGGTTACTCAATCCTTCCAAATTAGGAGGAGAGTTCTCACAACATTGATGATCGGGTTCTTTAGAAGTTGAAATTGTGGATGCTAAATTTCCACAAGTGTCTTCGTTTGCAATTTTGTTCTTGAGCTTTTCCACCAAGTATCTTTTATAAGATAATTTGACTTTTTGGAGAAGATCTACCATATCATCTCCAACAATCATAGGTTCCATGGTAGGAGTAAAATAGTCTTCATAGGCAATAGGGAAGGGGCATTCTTCTTCTTCATGATAAGATATCTCAAATTTCTCAAGGATAGGCTCCTCAAGTAGAGTGATCTCACAAACTTCTTCTTCCTTATCCCATGAGTTCTTGCAAATCATGATCTTGTCATCATGGCTATCTTCATAGGAATCATAAACGAGGGCTTCATCTTTCCTCAATAATCCTTCCTCCATAATCTCAAAATTCACATCAAAGGAGACACTCTCATACTCACAAAGGGTAAGAATATTTGGCTTACTCAACCTCGTGTCTTCTTCATCGAATACACCACTTTCATACTCACAAGAGCTCAAAGGGATTGGCTCTTCCTACTTCTTATCAAAGGTAAATCCTTCAAACTCGCATTCATGATCAATGTCTAAGGAATGGTGAGGAGTAGTTACTTGGGCTTCTTTTATTTGGGCAATTTGAATCTCCAATTCCTCACCTTGGGTAACAATGCTTTGAAGAACATTGTCCCTATTTTGGCTCTCCTCTAGCATTTGTTTGAAGAATTTTGTTGATCTCCTATCATTTGGAGGATCACATTTTGAATGGGTTAATCTTCTCGTTGTGGGCGGGTGTGAAAGTGGTTGTATTGTAGTATTTGGAATTCATTATGAAGTGGGAATTGGGAGGGTGGTTGTTGTGGATACTGGATGTGGTGATTTTGGTGGGAAAACTTGGGGTAGTAGTTAGGATTTTCATTGTATGAATAGCAAGGTAGGTTTGTGTTGACTTGCTCCTCAAACTCCCCATACCCATAGTCATACTCAAAAGATCCAACATATACTCCATATGTCAAGTCTTGAGCCATCATAGCTAAGACAAGAGAACAACTACAAGCATGAAAACTACACAAAAACGGTAAGAACAATCCTTGAGGAACAAGTTCCTCAAGGTTAAAGCAAAATTAAAATAGACAAACAAGTAAGAACTTAATCACATAACACCGTCCCCGGCAACGGCGCCATTTTGATGGTGATATTGTCGTCGTGTCTCCCAATCAAACTCATTTATATTCTCAACAAATAACTAGTTAGTGGTTAAGTCGAGGTCGATCCATGGGACGGTGTGCTTTGGGTTCTAAGTCTATCTATCTCAATTTATGCTAGTGTCACAATTGATTTGGGTTTGTAGTTGGTGAGTCTAAACTAATGCAAGCAATGAAGTAAAACAAACAATAAATTAAGAGATGTAAACAAATGACTAAAAGTGCTAGGATATCATAGGTTCATAGGGGATTTATGGGAGTTGATCATACAAACATGTTCTCAAGTTATAAGCAAGCAATTATTGTTGTGATGGGATCGAGTTAGTGTATATCTTACAATCCCTAGAAAGATTTAGGTCCCGGAGCCGAATCGATTAGATTGTACAAAAACTACAAGTCGACTTAGTCTCCTCCTATTCAAATTCATGCATGGTATAATGAGGCTCGAGTTGGTTTATGTCTTACAAGCCTCATTGAAAAGATAAGTGATGGGTAAAAAAATGCATGGATTTATAGGCCCGCATTTCAACAAACATAACATGTGCATAAGTTGAAATCACAACAAGCAAGCATATAAATTATGTGAACATATTAGTTTAAGCATGAATCATTACCCATGTTGGTTTCCCTTAATTACTCATTAACCCTAGCTGGAAGACTACTCACTCATTATCATGTCCAACATGCTAATAAGGTTGTCAATCATATTAACAAAGCAAAACATGATGAATAAATGAAAGTGATTAACAATAATTAAACAAGGGTAAATAGAATTATACCTATGAAGATGATTCCAAATAATAAAGCAAAGAATAATAGAAGAAAACTTGTTTGATTGATGAGGAGTTGTCAATTGTCCAATAATAACCCAATAATCTTCAATTGCGCAATAATAAACTTGAACAATAATTAAAGAAAGATTAATGTGTGTTTTGTGGAAAGATTAAAGAGTAATCTATTCCAATCTACTCCTAATGAAGGCTTAATCTAATCTAAGAGAACTTAATCTAATCTAAGGAAACTTGCCTCCCTAAGAGGGCTTGGCCTCTTGATTATTACCAATAGAGTATATATAGTGGTGCTTTACTAGGTTAAGTAAGGATAAATTAGTAAATAACAATGCTAAGTTTTAAAGTGGAGAAATGCAAGTCTTGCGAGGAGATGAGCATATCACGCTAGTGCTGTCACGATCCGCTCGGATCAAGGAGGGAGACGCTCGGATTGTGAGGTGAGGAGATGAGCGTCTTCTGCTCGGGACGCTCGGATCATGAGAGGGGGAGACGAGCGTCTTCTGCTTAAGCCGCTCGGATTGTTCCTCAGAGTGGTCCTTGCTTTACCTCCTTTTGCATTCTCCTTATTCTTGTGTTGTTGGTCTTCGTTCTAGCCTCCTTTTTCATACTATTCCATCTAATATCATTAACAAGCTTCCAAATATGCACGGGAGATGGGAATTCCGCCTAATTATCTTCCTTCCTACAAAACATACGAAATGCACGAGGAAAGCAAAATAGAAAGTATTTGATGGGTAAAATGGCTATGGAATGTTATAATAATATGCAAAATAGGCTCAATTAGGAGACTAATTGTGCGCAATTAAGAGTCACATCACCTCAACCATAACCCTTACACAAAACTCAAAGTTATACTAGTTGCAACCATAACCTTCAGCCATAAATCTCAGGGTACGTTATTTCCAGCTATAATCTTAAATCGCACTTCAATGTTATAGTAGATTCAGCTATAATATTGAATTCATATTTCCAAGGTTATAACTCAAACAACCATAACTAGAGTAACAACCCAAAGTTGTAGTAACTTCAGCTATAAGACTCGAATCATCATCAAGGTTATACTAGCTTTAGCTATAACTTTGGAGATCACTCTTGGCCGCCTATCATGCCGCCACTAGGGTTTCATTCGTAAACCCTAATTACGCTCATGACACCCATAATAAACATATGAACAACATATGATATATAATCAAGGCATTAAAATATATACAAACATGTGAAAAACATAATTAACATGATAATAAACAATCAAACATGTACCAATCAAACAAATCAATTATTAAATCACATTAATTATTCAATTGGCATAAACACAATTAAAATAAAACACCTAGTTACCTTATTAAGCAAATATTCCTAAAGATCGTCTTCAACGATATAAACATCTTCTCCAGTTGCAGTCTCCATGCCTTTATTAAATCATCCACGTGGCAAGGATAACGAATCTAATAAATACTAATATATATATATATATATATATATATATATATATATATATATATATATATATACATATATATATATATATATACATATATATATATATATACATATATATATATATATACATATATATATATATATATACATATATATATATATATACATATATATATATATATATATATAAACTATAAAATTATAAAAACTACGCGAAACATACAAACTTACGAAGAAGATAGATAGATCCAAGGAGTAGGATCGATCTAAGCACGAAAGACGATGAAGGAGGAGGAAGGAGGCGCGGCACAAAACCCTAGAGAGGGTGGAGGCACACGGCACAAGGGGAGAGAAGAGAAGGGAGAATTAGGTTAAGGGTTTTGTGAGAAATATGAGAAAAGAAAAGCAAGGGTTTGTTTCCCTTCTTATCTATAGAAAAACTCATGGCTTTATTTCAAGCTTAGACCCAAAACTTACCCATCTACACCAAGAATTACGTGAAAACCCAAGGGGAAGCGGGTCTTCATAGAAATTCAATCCCAATGAGCCGAAAACGCAAAAGACAGATATTTTCCCGAAAATAAAATATTAAATATGGGGAAATCAAATTAAAGAATTATATTACGGAAATTAGGGGTGTTATAATCCAACCCACTAAAAAGAAGTTCCGTCCTCGAAAATTGATAACAAAACTACCTCAATCGAAAAGATGTGGATGCTTCTCTCGCGCATAGACGCTTCGGTTTCCCAAGTCTCTTGCTCAAACTTTTGACTCCTCCACAGAACCCGAACTAAAGGTACAACCTTATTCCTTAACCTCTTCTCCTGACATTCCAAAATAGGAACAGGACATTCCTCACATGTCAGGTTACGCTCAACCTCGATAACATCAGCCTGTAGAACATGAGAAGGATCACTGCGATAACGACGCAACTGCGACACATGAAAAACATCGTGAACCTTCGACAGATTTAGAGATAAAGCCAACCTATAGGTTACCTCGCCAACTGTCTCGAGCACCTCATACGGTCCAATGTACATAGGACTAAGCTTGCCTTTAATCCCAAATCTCTTAACACCTTTCTTCGGCGAAACCTTAAGAAAAACCTTATCGCCAACCTCAAACTCTATCGGCATACGCCGCAAGTCTGCATACGTCTTCTGTCAATCCTGGGCCGCCTTAAGCTTCTCGCAAATCAACCTCACTTGCTCAATAGATTCCTGAACCAACTCTGGACCAAGAATGACAGCCTCACTAGAATAATCCCAACACAAAGGACTATGACACTTCCTTCCATAAAGCGCCTCAAACGGAGCCATCTAAATACTAGCTTGGTAACTGTTATTGTAGGAGAACTCCACAAGCGGTAAACTCTTCTCCCAACTAACCTGAAACTCCAAAGCACAAGCTCGCAACATATCCTAAAGCGTCTGAATCGTACGCTCAGTCTGACTATCAGTTACGGCCTGAAAAGCCGTACTCATCTTAAGCTCACTGCCCAAAGCCAACTGCAGCTTCTTCCAAAACTGAGAACAAAACCTCGGATCATGGTCTGAGATGATATCCTTAGGAACCCCATGAAGACGAATGATCTCACGTTGATAAGCATTCGCGAGTTCCTCGAGACTCCAAGTCTCCTTCATCGGAATGAAATGTGCGACCTTAGTCAAACGTTCAACTACGACCCAAATCGCATTAATTCCTCTCGGCGACCTCGGCAAACCCATAACGAAGTCCATCGAAATCGAATCCCATTTCCAAGTGGGAATATCCAAGGGTTGCAGTAGACCACCAGGTCTCTAATGTTCGAACTTGACCTTCTGACAGATCAGGCAACGACTCACAAACTCAGTGATCTCTTTCTTCATACCCGGCCACTAAAACCTTAGCTTCAGATCCTTATACATCTTATCACCACCAGGATGAACCGAATAAGGAGTAATATGAGCCTCCTTGAGAATCTTACATTTTAAGACCTCACAGCTAGGCACACACCAACGACCTTGGAATCGTAGACCATCGTCAGGTCCAACGTCATAGTCTCTAGCACGCCCTTCGCTTATAGCGACTCGAACTCCTTCTAAGTATTCATTCTCTCTTTGCTTAACTCGGATCTCATGAAGAATCTCGGGTTCAGCAACAATCGCACTCAAATCTAAAGTACCAGGAAGAACTACTTCAAGGCTCATCTTCTGGAACTCTCGACTCAAGTCATCAGGTAATACCATCACCGATCTCATAGCATGACACACTTTGCGACTCAAAGCATCGGCAACTACGTTTGCCTTACCCTCATGATACTGCAGCTCAACCTTGTAGTCATTAAGCAGCTCCAACCAGCGTCTTTGCCTCATGTTAAGATCTCTTTGAGTGAAGATATACTTCAAGCTCTTATGATCCGTATAAATGTTGCAAGAGACCCCATACAAGTAGTGTCACCACAACTTAAGCGCAAACACCACTACTGCTAACTCAAGATCGTGAGTCGAATAGTTCATCTCATGAACTTTCAACTGACGGGAAGCATAAGCCACAACTTTACCCTTCCGCATCAAGACACAACCCAACCCAAACTTTGACGCATCACAGAAAACATCGAACTCAACGCCCTCTTCTGGTAGAGTCAACACAGGAGCGATAGTCAACCTTTTCTTCAACTCCTGAAAACCAGTTTCACAAGCTTCAATCCAAATGAACTTGGATTCCTTCTTCATTAACTGAGTCATCGATCTTGCAATTTTAGAGAAGTCATGCACAAACCGACGATAATACCCAGCTAGTCTAAGGAAACTCCGAACCTCGTTCACATTCTTTGGACTCTCCCACTCGACCACAGCTCGAATCTTCGACAGATCAACCATAACTCCATCGCCAGATATTACATGACCCAAGAAGGTAAGTTTCTTTAACCAAAACTCGCACTTTGATAACTTAGCATACCATTTCTACTTACGCAGAGTCTCCAATATAACATAAAGATGATTCTCGTGCTCAGCCTCGTCTCTCGAGTAAATCAGTATGTCGTCTATGAACACCTCGACACACTTATCTAAATACTCACTGAAAGTGCGGTTCATCTGATCCATGAAAACGGCAGGTGCATTCGTCAACCTGAACGGCATCACCACGAACTCATAGTGGCCATACCTCGAACGAAAAGCAGTCTTAAGAATATCCTCATTCCTAACTGGTATCTTATGGTAACCTGACCACAGGTCGATCTTAGAGAACACACTTGCACCACGGAGCTGATCTAACAAATCCTCAATCCTCGGCAAAGGATACTTATTCTTGATAGTAACCTTGTTCAGCTCACGGTAGTTGATGCACAATCGTATACTACCATCCTTCTTCTTGACGAACAAAAGAGGCCCACCCCACGGCGAAGAACTCGGTCGGATAAAACCCTTATCGATCATATCCTCAAGTTGTTTCTTAAGTTCTTGTAACTCAGCTGGTGCCATACGATAGGAAGCTTTTGAAATGGGACCAGTTCCAGGCAACAACTCAATCGAGAACTCTACATCTCGCTCAAGAGGAATACCAGGTAGATCCTCATGAAAGACATTGGGAAACTCCTTAACCACAGGAATATCCTCTAACTTAGGCTCAACTGAAACACGCTGAATACTGCACAGATAGATCTGATAACCCTTTCTACTCAAGCTAGCCATCTTTATCGCAAAAACCCACTTAACAGTAGGTGTAACCCTAACACCCTGGTAAGAAATCCTCGAACATGTAGGACTCTTAAGCACGATCTTCTGATCATGACACAGGAACCTAGCGTCATAGCGAGATAACCAGTTCATACCCAAAATCACATCAAACTCTCCTAGTTTGAATTGGACAAGATCGGCAGGAAGGATCGCCCCCGCAATACTGACAGGTACATCCTTGAACAAAACGGAGCAAGAAACAATCTCGCCCGTAGGAAGGGATATAGATGTATGAACGGACGATGAGGATGTGAGTCCACCTCGGACGGAAAAGGATTTGGATACGAAAGACATCGATGCACCCGCATAAAAAAGAACAAATGCAGAGAAAGAAGGAACGAAAAAGGTACCTATAACCACGTCAGGATTATCAACTGCCTCAGCACGACTCATGAGCAACACACGACCAGTCTTCAGAGCAGCAACCTTCAGCGCTTCTGTCTTTGGTTTATGGAGGCAATCAACAGACTTGTGTCTCGGAGCCTTGCAAGTGAAACATGTAATCGGATAGCCAATAGTAAAATACTTACCTGGGTGGTAAGCCTTTCCAAACTTGAAGGAAACCATGTCCTTCTTAGATTGACCTTGAACGCGTTGATGTGGCGTGATGTCGTCACTCATCCAATCAAACACATTTATAATACTCAACAAACAACTAGTTAGCGGTAAGTCGAGGTCGATCCATGGGACGGTGTGCTTTGGGTTCTAAGTCTATCTATCTCAATTTATGCTAGTGTCACAATTGATGGGGTTTGTAGTTGTGTTCTAGGCTAATGCAAGCAATAAGGTAAAACGAGCAATAAAAGGAAAGATGTAAACAAATGATTAAAAGTGCTAGGATATCATGGGGTCATGGGGGATTCATGGTGTTGATCATACAAACATGTTTACAATTATATGCAAGCAATTAGTGTTGTGGAGGAACCGAGTTGGGTTATGTCTTACGGTTCATAGGAAGAGTTGGGTCCCGGAGCCGAATCGATTAGATTGTACAACACCTACAAGTCGACTTACTTTCCTCCTATTCAACTTCTATGCATGGTCTAACAAGACTCGAGTTGGGTTATATCTTACAAGTCAAGTTGAGTAGATAAGAGATGGTTGTAAATGCAAGGATTCATAGGCTTAGCATTTCATCAAACATAACATGTGCATAAAGTTGACATCACAACAAGCAAGCAATTTAATCATGTGAACATATTAGATTAAGCATGAATCAATCCCATGTTGGTTTCCCCTAATTACCCATTAATCCTAGCTAAAGAAACTACTCACTCATTATCATGGGAAACATGTCATTAATGGTGTCAATCATCACAACAAGTATAAACATGATAATAGAATGAAGAAATGAACAATAAAGATTAAAGAGTAAAGGAATTATACCAAACTTGAGGTGATCCAATTAATAAAGCAAAGAATAATAGAAGAAACTTGATTGATTGATGGAAGGTCGTCAATCTCCCAATAATAACCCAATAATCTTCAATTACCCAATAATAAACTTGAATAATAAACTTGAACAATAATTAAAGAGAGATTAATGTGTAATTTGTGGA